>NC_051160.1:164728667-165009462 GCF_013339745.2 Dermacentor silvarum
GGTTAGGTGAGGATGTCCGCGACGGGGATTCCCCGAGCGTTTTTTTTTTTCCCTGTTTTTCGTCTATAGGCTTATACGTGCTAGCGCGAGAACGATGGCATCGCGCACGCACCCGCAGTCAGATAAGGTTTACAGTGCTGGGCATGTTTCCCCCTTTTATCTATAGAGCTCTACTTGTAACCGTGTTTTCCGTTCTCCTCGTTAGTATAGTGGTCAGTATCCCCGCCTGTCACGCGGGAGACCGGGGTTCGATTGCCTGACGGGGAGCGTTTTTTTTTTTTTCCTGTTTTTCGTCTATAGGCTTATACGTGCTAGCGCGAGGACGATGGCATCGCGCACGCACCCGCAGTCAGATAAGGTTAACAGTGCTAGACTTTGGCATTTGTGTGAAGTCAGTGTTTTCGTGTGAAACAGGTCGCCTTTTAGTGGCTGATTTTTGTTATTGCGATATGGATTTCCGAGTCATTTGTGTCTACGCACCGAATATCGAAACAGACCGGCGATCCTTCTTTGAGCGTCTTGAAGAGTACGTAAAATGTGACAAGGTGGTAATACTGCTGGGCGATTTTAACTGTGTATGCGCTGCTGACGACCGCGCAAAATTTTCACACGTACGCGATAAGAGTGCTGAATTGCTAAATGGAGTGGTGCACGATTACGACTTGGAAGATATCGGTAGTGTCTTCGCCAGCGGTACCCACCCGCAGTTTACGCACTTCCAGCGTGATAGCCACGCTCGGCTAGATAGATTATATGTGTCTGCCGAATTGGTGCCCTTGTGTAGTGAATATGATGTGCAACCCATTGCATATAGCGATCACTGCTTGGTAACTGTCACTTTCGGGAAAAGACAGATCAAACACACCTTTAACTGGGACCTCTGGAAATTGAACGCGCAGTTGCTGGATGACGATGCTTTCGTTGATGCCGTTGCGAAGGAACTAGAAAACCTGATTTCAGTCGAATTAGCAAGCTTCGCCATTAAATGGGAAGAATTTAAACAGAAAGTAAAAACAATGGCTATTGAAAGAAGCAGTGTCCTTCGGCATAACCTGAAACAGGCAGAAACGAACCTTCGCCAGCAACTGCAATTTTTCATCTGCATGGAAAGTGTCCAGCCTGGTGTGTATGTTAACGAAATAAAGGAAGTGAAAGCCGAACTCGAAAGGATAGACTGAGAAATACAAAGCCGCCGTTGTGCGATCAAGGTCTGAGAAGCTGTGGGCGGGAGAAGCGCCAACAAAACGAGCTCTCTCAGACGAGAAAAGGTACGCATGTCGGAAGGAAATCCGCCAGCTATAGCTAAAGGCAATGACATCACGTCCGACAAAAACGACATCAAACAAGGGATCGTCGATCACTTCAAAGCCTTCTTAGGTCAACCACGTGAACCTAAAGATGGCTACCAGACGGAATTCCTTTCATTGATGCCAAAGCTCGATGAAGAAGTTAAGGCACGGCTAGAACATCCCATTACCCTGAGTGAGATAGAGTGCGCAATAGACGAGTTGGCGCCCGGTAAAGCACCTGAGCCTGATGGCTTAGGGGCTATTTTCTATAAAACGTTTAAGTCAGCGCTGGCTCATGTCCTCCATCTAGTTATCAGCGAAGCGTATGACCGAAAAAGATTGCCCTTGTCCTTCACAACCTCGCATATTGTGCTAATCCCGAAGAGTGATGATGAAAAGAAACGCTTGTTGCCTGGCTCATATCGCCCGATAACTCTAGCCAACGTTGACTATAAAATATTCACGAAAGTTTTAGCAAAACGACTGCAAAGTGTCATCAAAACAGTGGTAGGGCCGCACCAGACTTGTGGCATTAAGGGGCGCAGTATTACAACAAATGTACACGTGGCTCGAAGTGTGCTAGAGTGTTGCGATGCGATTGGCGATTACGTCGCGATGATGCAGATCGATTTGGCAAAAGCCTTCGACCTCGTCTCGCACAAGGCTCTACTATACATACTTGAACACACGAATGTTGGCAGTGTGATAACGGAAGGTGTCACGATGGCGTACAAGAACTGCTCAACGCGAATTATTGTTAATGGGGAGCTCACCGATAGCTTTCGTGTGCTCTCGTCGGTGCGTCAAGGATGCCCGCTTTCGCCCCTTCTGTTTGCTGCTTATCTCGAGCCACTCTGCTTGGCCATTAAAAACAACGAACGCATAACAGGCTATCGACTACAGGTAGCACACGTTAAAATATTGGCGTATGCAGACGACATCGCGATTTTCTGCACTGATAAAGCGAGCATTATAGAGGCAACTGCTGTTGTCGAAAAGTTTTGCAATTCAACTGGAGCCCAGATAAACTGGCATAAAAGTTATGGCTTCTGGCATGGGAGTTGGGAAGACAAGCCGGCGACCTTTTCTCGAATGAATTGGTCAAGGTTACCTACACAGTACCTGGGGGTGCTTCTCGGAAGTTACCGTGAGCCCGAACAGTACTGGCTCGACCAAGTTTCGACAGCAAAGGAAAAGGCTGACGGTTGGAGAGGCAAGCAATTGTCAATGTTTTCTAGAGCCACTGTTTGCAACCTTTTTTTAGTTTCCAAGATATGGTATGTTATGAATGTGTTGTGTGCTGCGCGGGTAAGCGTACAAAAAATTCACCGCATTTTCGCCACTTTCATTTGGGCCTCTACCTGGGAGAGGACGAGTCGAACAAATTTGTTTTTCCCGGTCAAGAAAGGTGGGCTTGGTCTGGTTCACTTGTTTTTGCGACAAATTGTGTCACGCTTTGTGTTTCTGCGGGATCAAAATGATCCCTTTCTTCGAACACTAATTCAAGTACGGCTGAGTAGACTTCTTCCAGGATTTGTTGTTTCGTCGGCTCAGAACATGCCGGGAACCGTGACTGGGTACCTGCGTGAAGTGGTGCTGGCGCATAGGATGTTGAATGTGCGTTTTTCGCTGCAGTATCTGTCCATCGTTACAAAAAAACAATTGTACAGAGATCTTGTGGACACGATGCTACCTGTACCTTTGTACCGTTCGCCACACCGTGGAGGCCCCGGACAGGACGTTCTAAAAAGAGTCAAGAAAATGCCAGTAAGGCCATCAACTAAGTCTTTCTTTTTCAAATTACATACAAACACACTTCCCGTTAAGACCTGGCTTCATAGCAAGGGTATTTTCATCCCCTGGACAACGGACTGCTTTTTATGTAAAAAAACAGAAACAATAGAACATGTTTTCCTAGATTGCTGGGACCCGATCTTTCACTGGGACGTTCTGCAGAGAACGCTGAAGAAGCAGTTACCCCTGGACCCGTATGGAATACGCTTCTTGCCAATAGATACCTCAGAGGAAGTACCGTATGACCTCATTATGGTCCTGGGCCTCCACGCGATGTGGAAAACTCGCATGCAATTTGAACATGCAGACATCGTTGTGAAACCGGTGCGAGAACACTTCATTGAGAGTGTTGTTTACGTGAGAGACGCATACAAAGTACTGCCTGATCCACCACAATGGATGTCTGTATTGGATGAACTGGTGTCACTGAAAAGATTTTAGTGCTGTGTTGGCCAAAGTGTGGCTGGCACGTTTTATCTTTTGTAACATTTGATTTTGTACGTCGACGACGGCAATAAAGAAAAAAAAATCCTCGTTAGTATAGTGGTCAGTATCCCCGCCTGTCACGCGGGGGACCGGGGTTCGATTCCCCGACGGGGAGCGTTTTTTTTTTTTCCTGTTTTTCGTCTATAGGCTTATACGTGCTAGCGCGAGAACGATGGCATCGCGCACGCACCCGCAGTCAGATAAGGTTTACAGTGCTGGGCATGTTTCCCCCTTTTATCTATAGAGCTCTACTTGTAACCGTGTTTTCCGTTCTCCTCGTTAGTATAGTGGTCAGTATCCCCGCCTGTCACGCGGGAGACCGGGGTTCGATTCCCCGACGGGGAGCGTTTTTTTTTTTTTTTTTTCCTGTTTTTCGTCTATAGGCTTATACGTGCTAGCGCGAGAACGATGGCAAGGCGCACGCACCCGCAGTCAGATAAGGTTAACAGTGCTAGGCATGTTTCCCCCTTTTATCTATAGAGCTCTACTTGTAACCGTGTTTTCCGTTCTCCTCGTTAGTATAGTGGTCAGTATCCCCGCCTGTCACGCGGGAGACCGGGGTTCGATTCCCCGACGGGGAGCGTTTTTTTTTTTTCCTGTTTTTCGTCTATAGGCTTATACGTGCTAGCGCGAGAACGATGGCATCGCGCACGCACCCGCAGTCAGATAAGGTTTACAGTGCTAGGCATGTTTCCCCCTTTTATCTATAGAGCTCTACTTGTAACCGTGTTTTCCGTTCTCCTCGTTAGTATAGTGGTCAGTATCCCCGCCTGTCACGCGGGAGACCGGGGTTCGATTCCCCGACGGGGAGCGTTTTTTTTTTTTTTTTCCTGTTTTTCGTCTATAGGCTTATACGTGCTAGCGCGAGAACGATGGCATCGCGCACGTACCCGCAGTCAGATAAGGTTTACAGTGCTGGGCATGTTTCCCCCTTTTATCTATAGAGCTCTACTTGTAACCGTGTTTTCCGTTCTCCTCGTTAGTATAGTGGTCAGTATCCCCGCCTGTCACGCGGGAGACCGGGGTTCGATTCCCCGACGGGGAGCGTTTTTTTTTTTTTTTTTCCTGTTTTTCGTCTATAGGCTTATACGTGCTAGCGCGAGAACGATGGCATCGCGCACGTACCCGCAGTCAGATAAGGTTTACAGTGCTGGGCATGTTTCCCCCTTTTATCTATAGAGCTCTACTTGTAACCGTGTTTTCCGTTCTCCTCGTTAGTATAGTGGTCAGTATCCCCGCCTGTCACGCGGGAGACCGGGGTTCGATTCCCCGACGGGGAGCGTTTTTTTTTTTTTTTTTCCTGTTTTTCGTCTATAGGCTTATACGTGCTAGCGCGAGAACGATGGCATCGCGCACGCACCCGCAGTCAGATAAGGTTTACAGTGCTGGGCATGTTTCCCCCTTTTATCTATAGAGCTCTACTTGTAACCGTGTTTTCCGTTCTCCTCGTTAGTATAGTGGTCAGTATCCCCGCCTGTCACGCGGGAGACCGGGGTTCGATTCCCCGACGGGGAGCGTTTTTTTTTTTTTTTTTTTCCTGTTTTTCGTCTATAGGCTTATACGTGCTAGCGCGAGAACGATGGCAAGGCGCACGCACCCGCAGTCAGATAAGGTTAACAGTGCTAGGCATGTTTCCCCCTTTTATCTATAGAGCTCTACTTGTAACCGTGTTTTCCGTTCTCCTCGTTAGTATAGTGGTCAGTATCCCCGCCTGTCACGCGGGAGACCGGGGTTCGATTCCCCGACGGGGAGCGTTTTTTTTTTTTTTTCCTGTTTTTCGTCTATAGGCTTATACGTGCTAGCGCGAGAACGATGGCATCGCGCACGCACCCGCAGTCAGATAATGTTAACAGTGCTAGGCATGTTTCCCCCTTTTATCTATAGAGCTCTACTTGTAACTGTGTTTTCCGTTCTCCTCGTTAGTATAGTGGTCAGTATCCCCGCCTGTCACGCGGGAGACCGGGGTTCGATTCCCCGACGGGGAGCGTTTTTTTTTTTTTTTTTTCCTGTTTTTCGTCTATAGGCTTATACGTGCTAGCGCGAGAACGATGGCATCGCGCACGCACCCGCAGTCAGATAAGGTTTACAGTGCTGGGCATGTTTCCCCCTTTTATCTATAGAGCTCTACTTGTAACCGTGTTTTCCGTTCTCCTCGTTAGTATAGTGGTCAGTATCCCCGCCTGTCACGCGGGAGACCGGGGTTCGATTCCCCGACGGGGAGCGTTTCTTTTTCCTGTTTTTCGTCTATAGGCTTATACGTGCTAGTGAGAGGACGATGGCATCGCGCACGCACCCGCAGTCAGATAAGGTTAACAGTGCTAGGCATGTTTCCCCCTTTTATCTATAGAGCTCTACTTGTAACCGTGTTTTCCGTTCTCCTCGTTAGTATAGTGGTCAGTATCCCCGCCTGTCACGCGGGAGACCGGGGTTCGATTCCCCGACGGGGAGCGTTTTTTTTCTTCCTGTTTTTCGTCTATAGGCTTATACGTGCTAGCGCGAGAACGATGGCATCGCGCACGCACCCGCAGTCAGATAAGGTTTACAGTGCTAGTCATGTTTCCCCCCTTTATCTATAGAGCTCTACTTGTAACCGTGTTTTCCGTTCTCCTCGTTAGTATAGTGGTCAGTATCCCCGCCTGTCACGCGGGAGACCGGGGTTCGATTCCCCGACGGGGAGCGTTTTTTTTTTTTTTTTTTCCTGTTTTTCGTCTATAGGCTTATACGTGCTAGCGCGAGAACGATGGCAAGGCGCACGCACCCGCAGTCAGATAAGGTTAACAGTGCTAGGCATGTTTCCCCCTTTTATCTATAGAGCTCTACTTGTAACCGTGTTTTCCGTTCTCCTCGTTAGTATAGTGGTCAGTATCCCCGCCTGTCACGCGGGAGACCTGTGTTCGATTCCCCGACGAGGAGCGTTTTTTTTTTTCTTCCTGTTTTTTGTCTATAGACGAGAAAACGATCGCCTGAAGGCACTGCTGCGCCTCCTGACAGCGCCCCCAATGAGGAAATTTCAAGCAGCGCGGTCGCTCCGCGGTGCAGTCTCCGCCTTGTTTACATTGTTTCGCCCGCGCTTTCCTTCGCTGCTCGTGCTCACGGCGCTCCGTTTTCGACTGCGGCAGATCGCCTGCTTGCTGACCAGCGATGCAAAGACGGCAGTGCGATTTCAAGACGGTTGCCGACGCCAACAGTTTTTTTAGTGGCGGCAACCTCAAGAAAGGGGAGCGTCTGCTTCCACACATGTGTGGTGTTGAAAAATTGTGGGCGGTGATGGTGACAGTGAAAGCCAAGTGCATGTCGGAGGTGTCCAACAAGATTGTATACGACATCGAGTTAGAGGTACACACCGAGTTCAGTCATTTAGTCACTTTTATTTCTCTATGGTGCAGTCACAAAGCGGTCATGCATGCTTGCAGAGATGTGCAGAGACGGTGACGATTGCGGTTGGTCTCGTTGGTCGCTGGGCGCGCACACTCGGCTGCTCTCAATTTGGCTCCCTGGGAGTGGCATCAGCACTGTCGGAACAGAAAGAACACATGCATTAGGCACCAATAAGCCAATAAAATGAATTAACGATGTAAGTACTACATATGTGCATAACGCCTTATATCATGCTGTATAAATATTTAATGTATATCATGCCTTATTCAATGCTAGAGTCATGACAACTCATTGCATTATTGAGAAAAGGTATTGTTTCACTAGTCATGAGAAATCACTCGTACAAACTGCTCCGCGAAATGAACCCAGGTCACGGTAACCAGCGATTACCTTGGGACCAGCAGCACGAGCGCAAGAATTGGCGATACATGCCTCACCAAAGCAAATCTAGTTTCTTGTCGGACGAATGCCCCGCCGCAGCAAAAGTAAGCTCACACCGATGGCCGGCTACTACACGAAACGAAGATTCTTGGCGGGAAGAGTGAAGCAGGAAGAATGTGCAAGGTGGCAATTACTTTAAAAGATGCTTGGATATTGTGAACCCAGAAAGCACGGCCAAGCAACAAACATAACGCGCGCGTCTCGGGCAGCTGCTTTGCGATCTGCCGCTTACCGACGCATGCGATGACCGCAGCTTGCATTAAATACAGATTGCCACCACACAAAAGACAAGTAACGTGCGGCCCTATTTGTTGCCTGTACACCTAGAAATTTAAGCTGCAGCGTTTGGAAAAAGGATATAATTATCTCGAGCCAGTCTTAGCCGATCGCGAGTGAACGAACAGTACAATCAATTAAATTTGTAGGTTTTACGTGCCAAAAGCACAATATCATTATAGGGCACGCTGTAATGGAGGGTCTCACGAATAAATTTGACCACCGGGGGTTCTTTAACGCGCACAAAAATCAAAGTACATGGCAAGAACTGTATTCTTGCATTTCGCCCCCATCGAAATGCGGCCGCCATGGTCGGGAATCGAGCTCGCGTCGTCGAGCTTAGCGGCGCTACACGTATGCATTTACCGCTAAGCTAACACGGCGGATTTCACTGTACGATTCAACTACGCGACACGTCTAAACAAACGGCCATGCGCTAAATACAGGAACATTACTATTGCGTTTTTAGGGAGTTTTAGAATTGGGGCCCCAAAGAGATTTGCGGGTGTTAGCGTTGGGGCATGCAAGAGTGATGAGTTTTAGAATAGGGCTTTGCGTTTGCGAATAGCGTCTTGCGCTTGCAGCGCTACTACGGTGTCAAAGAAAAACTATTATAAATATTAAAATAAACAATACCATTTTTATGAAGGGAAGAGTAACTTTTACTTTCGTGGTTCTGCGTTTAATTACAATTAAGAGGTTATTCTATGAGCAGCAAGCGATTTGTTGCGCCTAATTTTGAGAAACCAACTTGACGTGCCTTCACCAGCCAAGCTAATCCACGTTAGGCCTACGAGCCATGAAATCGACAATCTAATTCAGAGTGAGCGGCGTCTAATGAATCAATCTTCATTTAGTTGAGAGAAAGTGATAACCGCAGTCACTTCTCCTAGCTTACGAACTTTACGCGTTACCATGAATCAAGCCGAGTTTGGTACTCGGAGAGCCGCCGCTTCGATGGGTGCTGCCATGTTAGGTTGACGCAAAGCTTTTGGGGCTGCCTTTGGGTAGAGTGACCTAGAATTGGACACTCTACTTGGGGCTCCCGCTAAATCGGTGAAATAGCGTGCCCAACGCAAAACCCAAACGCAGTTGGCGTCTCGCGCATGCGCAGTGGTGTCGACGCTATTTCTTTGGGGCCCCAAAACGGTTGGGGCCCCTATTCTAAAACTCTTTTATCGAGCGGCCGTGATATGGCACGCGAATGCGAAAGTACGTGACTTACTTGACTCGGCGCACTGCAGTTATCCACGCTTGTCGTCTGTCCTCCTCGTACCACCTCCCCGGAATTCTGTAGAACTTCACGGGCGGCTTTCGACTTTTCGAGGCTGTTGTGGCAATCAACAACACAGCAGTACTGTGTGCCACCTTTCCTGGGTTGATGAGGTCGCGCTCGCCGTCACGAAAACAACGCACGCGGTCGCTCGCGCCGTCGAGAACACGAGCGCGCGCTGGCCCGGCGGCGACCTTCGACACTTCCATCCTTCCGCCAGGGGAGTGGGCGGCGCTGGTGCCGCGTGGGCAAACTTTAGGTTGCCTCGTCTATTGACCCTTTTCGCGGAGCAGTTTCTTTTAGAGAAACGAGATGGCGCTCACGGCGGCGCGCCATACGTCTCCTCAGCGACCGCGCACGAATACGAAACCATTACCGCTTCTGCCTTGCTTCTGTGCGATCAGCTGTCGGAAATGCAACTGCGTTTTCGCTAACACACTGTGCTCCAGTCATGCTAGATTGAATCATGTGCATTGAAGACGTGTGCAGTAGTTGGCTGCAAAAATAGTGCCTGGCATGTTAAGGAATATAATGAATCTGTGAGGCCAAGTTCGCGGACCGCTGCTGCAACTGTCCGAACGTGTTACCGGCACTTCGTGATGTACGGCTTTCCTCGAGGATACAGAAATTTGCTCATCCGCCAGCCTTGTATCGCTAACCTTCAAAGAAAGGGCTTCATCCCCAAAACGTCGGCAAGAGTGAGTACCACTCGTTAAACAATGACAAAGGGAGTAGCGCCGCTTCCTGTATTAGTAAGTTTCGCGCACGTTTTCTATACACATCTGTCCTAAATGGCAGGAAACTTACGCCCACTCTATCGCCGACGTATCAAGAATAAGTGAATGGGCGGACACTTGAATGTATGCGCATTGTATACGCACAATAAATGACGGACTACACCGATGGCGCACGAATGGTCGAAGCTGAATGTTTCGTGACGGTCCACAAGAGTAAGCGAGTTACTAGCTGTAATATATATTTGCTACAAGGTATTACAATGTACAAAACAGCTAAGTTTCAAGCCTTGTGCACAGCAAGAACAAATCTATCGGAACTGAGCACACCCGCGAGCGATTAGGCAGAAACTAATCAGATAGTGGCCCCACCGAGGAACTTCACTGAGTCAGAAACTGACAAGCCACTGTTTCAAAATATTTGCCGAATAAAGAACAAAGAGGAAAACACACTATATAATCCTGACTGAATTCATGAGCGAAATTAGCTTGGAATACATATTTAGCCCCGCCTTTAGAACAAGAACCATATTACGCTGCTAGCGCCGTTTGGACATAGCTTAATCAGTTCTGAAGGCGCTTTTGCATGTTCTCTGAAGCTGTGATCAAAGCTTCGTGTGTCGTCCACCTAGTCACCGTCTACGATATCTCCGAAAACAGAGGTTTTATAAGCCGCGCCGGCGTCATACACTTCCATTGTAAACAAAGAGGCAGTTGAGGCAAGCAATGGACGCGTCACCACGTGATCAAACATGGCAGCGCCCACGGGATCGCCGCGAAAAGGGTCAATAGGCTTATACGTGCTAGCGCGAGGACGATGGCATCGCGCATGCACCCGCAGTCAGATAAGGTTAACAGTGCTAGGCATGTTTCCCCCTTTTATCTATAGAGCTCTACTTGTAACCCTGTTTTCCGTTCTCCTCGTTAGTATTATTACGATATCATCGAGAGATGCTCAAGAGACGAGCCGTCGCGAGAAAGATGGTGAAGTGTGTCTGGGCTCTTGGCGCGAGCAAGTGTCGGCCTGGCTGTCTGGTTCCAGTGTAAATAGCGTGTAAATAGCCTCTTTTGTGTGTGTATATCCATAAGTAACATTCTGCATGGTGGAGGTTAGCGATCCCCGTCCTCGCCCTGGAACTCCGTAGTGGTCGGTACGATCGAGCTTGTCACCATGCCTCCCGGTGACTAGACCGCATCTGCAACAACTTCGGCTCGTCCGACTGCTGCAATCGTCACGGTTGCCCAACATCGCGACCCTGGCCTGGAGGGGCAGGACGTTGACGAATGGTTCAAGCTCTATGAACGTGCCAGTGCTAACAGGTGGAACCCAACGATTATGCTCGCCAATGTCATCTTTCATCACCATCGGCCCCCCACGCATGACGACGAGATAACCAGCTGGGACAGTTTTAAAGAACAGCTACGGGAACTGTTCGGCGACCCCTTTGGGCGCAAGGTTGCCGCGAGGACTCTTGCGTCTCGTGTGCAGACATCTACAGAGCCGTACGTTTCATACATCCAATAGATGTCTTGGCTCTTTGCCGCAAAGCTGACGACACTATGTCTGAAGCAGATAAAGTGGCACATCCCACGAAACACAAAACGTGTTTCTCGGAACGGCTACAAACGGCTATAGACGCCTTGGTCTACGCGAAGACGTTAAACAGATGTTGTTGGAAACATTATTTAGCAGGAAGTATGGTTAATTAAATATGCTATTGTGTTTCAGCTGTGGTTTCACCTCTGGCGTCACCGGAGTATTCTTTGGTGAACGCCTTGAGAGCGTATAACTCAAGAACTTTTTTAGATGGTTTTGTCGGAAAATGTGCGACATGCTTGGGCGTGCGCGTGAAAGTGAAAAATAATTAAAATGCGCGTGCCCGACGCGCAGCGTTACATTCCGCGCGACTTTAACAAGCCATATGCAATCCGTTAACGTCGCATCGCCTTTCGCTGCTTTCCCCCTTTGGGTGAACAAGCAGAAAAAGCCTGTGGGGTTATTTGATTCCTTTACGATTTTTTCACTCGATGAGCCTGTCACGACAGTCAAAGTTTAGAAAAAAGAAAACGTCCGGGCGCATACGTGCGCGCCCGGTCAGAGTCCTTATCAGAGCCGTGCCCTCCTTTCCCTTTGCGTGAACAAGCGGTGAAGAAGCCGGAATTGCGATACCAGCTATCGTCACCAATAGACCTGGCCGCGCGCAGTCGCAAACGTGCGCTCCGTTTGAGCGAACTGCTATCTGCTCTTGGACCACGTGTCTTGGACCGCACCAGGGGGGCGCCATAGAGAAAGAAGTTGAATTCCTTTCTCTATGGGGGCGCGCTGAAGTTTCCGCGAGTGATTCAAAGGGCCGTGCTCATGCTCGCAAGCGTTCGCTCGCCAGTGCTCAGTGCTTCTCTTCCCAAGTCTTTTGCTCACGTTCAAGCCTTGACCAGCGCCTGCAGATACGGTGCAATTCCTTGCAGTACGTATACGTTTACCTGCTACAACTTGCACGCCACTTTTGTTTTGGCGGGCCCGTGCTGGCGCGAAGTTTAGACTCGGAATATATTTGCATGCGTGGTATGTAGCAGAACGTTCTTTTGTGATCTGGGAGGTAAAGCCGGAGTTTCACATAATTGGTTGAATGATTACAGAAATTCTAGCTCTGTGTGGCCTTTAAGATGGCAGCAGCGTGCTGCATTGCGTATATAGTATACCGGGACTTTGCTCTCTTGGCTTCTCCTCTGTGTAGCTTCCAGCACGCTAGCAGGCAGGAAAATAGTCTTGCATTGGTGTGGTAACTTCACTTATAGTTGAAGGATTAGGAAAACTTTTTGCGGCATGAGATTCGTGAGACGACGTCCTTTAATATATAGTGAGGTCATTCTATGATTAGTTAAGTGTTTAGGGTCCCTTTAGGAAGAGAATGGATCGAGTTATTTGACATGTGATACAATACCGCAGGGATATTGTAAAAGACACTCGGAAGGAACAGTTGCCGGCCTTGATTTGTCAGGCTAAGCCCACCTGTTGCTACAACTCACCAACACCACTACTTAAATAAAAGTAGCATACTCTTGTAAGAGATTTGTTTGCAAACCATCTAGCTGCTAATGACCTACTGCAAGTCGTGTGTGGATCAAACCATTTGCCAGTTTAATTTCACTCTACAGTAGCTTTTTCATATCATATCTGCAGCATAATTCTGAACGTCATCGTACAGCATGTGAATTTGAGAGAAAGTATTGCTTAAATTTATAAAAAAGTAAATGTGACCGAGGTAAAACAACGGCACATATGTTGCTATTTGAAATACCGAATCGCACATCTTTATTGTAAATCAAGTGTGGCTTACTCACTTTTTTCTTCACTGTTGTATTACAGTGCGAACTTCTGTGGGCAGCCAGCGGTATCCAAGAGGAAAGGGACCTGGATTGCTGTGGTTACTGCAGCTACGTCTTATTTTTCGTGGTCACCTTTTCTACTGCATTAAAAATTTTTGTAAAATAATTCTGCATGTCCTTTAATTTATTAGTCAATACAGCCGCTTTCTCACAAGGTCAGGTAATTTTTTTTTCTGCATGTTGTTATGCTCATTTGCTTTGGATGTGTATTGCACATTTGATATATGTTAAACAATTTTATGCAAGTGATTATAAATAATATAATACAATGCTTGAATTTAATTTTCAGTTCTATATAGTAACATGTGTACTATGAAGCTAGCATACGGATGCATGGTATGCGGAGAAGTGGCCAATAATTTTGCTTAACACGTCACTGTAGAATGACAATCCATAAATGCTGCTTTAAAGACAGCTATAAAAGCCTGCATATTGTTTCTGAAGCCATTATACGTTATGACTTCGGAAACAATATGCAGGCTTTTATAGCTTAATTAAGAATTTTTTTAGACTATTAAAATTGTTAACTTGTTCTTGTCAAGATGTTTTATAAAAGCCTGCATAATGTTTCCAGAGTCATTATTACAGAATTCTGGGAACGTCTAATACAATTCTTGAAGTTGTTCTTGTCGAGATGGTTATTAGCCAACTTTTAGCGTAACGTTAGAAAATGTCTAGCCGTGCGTCCACGGCTAGAAAATGTCTTGACCAGGATAGCTATTAGACTTTTAAATTCTCCGCTCAAGACATCTTTTAGACATCAAATAGCTGCTTGTGTGTTTCGTGGGATATGTGCCAAAGGGCATCGCCGACGGCGCTGTCAATTTTCTTGTTTTCGGCAACGTTTCGACTATCGACGCCATCATAAAAGAATGCCCTCGCCTTGAACAAGCTAATTATAGCTTGTTTCACACACCACATCACGCAGCTGCCCAACACTGCTGCTACGTCGACATGTGAGGGTCGACCGCGTCAGACCACCACCTGTGACGACGTAACCCATATTGTTCGCCGCGAGCTCGAGGGCGCCTGTTGGCCGGCGTTCTCCGCTCCGAACCTTCGCTACGGCCGCCTCGTTCGCCCCAACCCCGTCGCTTCTCTTCGCCGCCTATTGCCTCCCGGATCCAGCCAGAAAACTAGGCACTGCAGCTTCTGGAGACCGTCGACCCTGCCCTCAAATCCTCTGCTCGCGCGCGTTGCCTACTAACGAAAACCTTCTTGACGTTAACGGCTATGCTGTCACTGCACTGATCGATACAGGAGCCCATATTTCTATTATGAGTGCTGCGCATTCCGACGACGACTCGGAAAGCTGCAGCCGTGGCCTAGTGGTAGAACGCCCGCCTCGGCTGCGGGAGGCTGTGGGTTCGATTCCCACCACCGCCGGGCACCCACTGGTTCAAAAGGGTACAAGCGTACCCCAGCCTGGCGTTCGGCTTCCTTCAGGGGTGATACGCTTGGGAAAGGAGCCTGCGCCCTGAATTCCCGTCGAAACCAACGTGAGCACGGAAAAAAAGTGGTGTCTGGCGGTCATCTCCTATGTGGCGCCCCAAGCACCTATTGAGGTGGGGGCACCTTCGGGTTGAGGTCAAACACCCCTTTCCAAGCGTTCAGGTCCCATAATGGCCGAGCACCAGGCCGGGAGCGCGCTTGTACCTATTTTACCGGTAGGTACCCGGCGGCAGCACTTGCCTCCCACAGCCGCGGCGGATGCTCCAGCGTCGGCACGCGTCCGCGCGTTGCGGATGGCTGTGCTGCCCCTATCGTCGGCCGCCACACCACTGTCCTCTTCACCGTGATTGCTCATTGCCCCCACGACCTAATTCTCGGCCTCGATTTTCTCTGCGCGCATTCTGCTCTGACCCTTCGCCTTGAGTTGCCGATTCTCGCAGAACCTTGTGACGCACCCCAGTGCCGCTTACGCCCCACCGACTTTATTCGCCTGCCACCAAAGTCATTAGCCTATATTGAACTTATGTCTTCCCCACCTGTTCCTGATGGCGAGTACCTCGTCACTCCTCTGCCCGACATTCCACTACAGTATGACGTCACCGTGCCTCACAGTATTCTTACTATTACTGATAACTGCATGCCTATCTTTAACTTTGGATTGGCAAAGCAAGTTCGCAGGTCTGTTGGGCTATGCTCGTGCTTTCGTCTTTTTGTTCAAGATTTTGCGGCACTTGCTCGATCCCTCACTAATATTTTGTAGAAAGGCGTACAATTCTCGTGGGGTACTTCAGAAGCCGCCGCCTTCTCTCAGTCTTCTCACCTCACCACCCATTCTCGCCCACTTCGACCCTGATGCCCCTACAGAATTGCGTACAGATGCCAGCGATCATGGTGTAGCTTCCATCTTAGCCCAGCATCAGCGTGGCCAGGATCGCGTTATTGCTTATGCAAGCCGCCTCCTATCATCTTCGGAGCGCAAATATTCCATTACGGAAAGGGAATGCCTTGCTGTTGTCTGGGAAGTTGCGAAGTTCCGTCCTTACCTTTACGGTCGTCCTTTCTCCGTAGTCGCAAACCATCATGCCCTCTGCTGGCTCTCATCGCTAAAGGATCCTACAGGCCGGCTTCGTCGATGGGCTTTGAGGCTTAAAGAATTTTCATATTCTGTGGTGCACAAGTCTGGCCGCCTGCACCAAGACGCTGACAGCTTGTGGCGTTACCCTCTTGACTGACTCCTCCAATATTGACAGTGCTGCTTGCATTTTCTCAGTATCACAGCTCCATTTCGCTGACCGTTTTGAACACTCTCCGGCCGATGCTACTCTACGCCTCTTCGTCTTCCGTGACGGTACTCTGTACCTTCGTAACCTTTATCCGGACGGCTCAGAGTTCCTTCTTGTAGTACCTAAACACCTCCGCTCAACCATTCTAGAAGAGCGTCATGACGCACCAATGGCAGGGCACCTTGGCGTATCTCCAACCTATGACCGAGTACGGCGCCGTTCTTTCTGGCCAGGTTTACGTCGCCGCTTGCGAACTTTGCCAACGACGCAAGAAGCCTTCCCAGCTCCCCGCTGATTACTTGCAGCCGCTCGACATCCCTGCCGAGCCTTTCCATCGTGTCGGCTTAGACTTTCTCGGCCCATTTCCGGATCGGGAAACAAGTTGGTTGCCGTCGCTGCGGACTACGCGACCCGCTACGCCGTAACACGCGCTCTTCCGACCAGTTGCGCAACTGTTGCGGACTTCCTCCTACACAATAATTTGAAGCCATGGTGCTCCATGTCAAATGCTCACAGACCGTGACCGTATGTTTTTGTCCAAAGTCATTGATGACACCATGAGTGCCTACTTAATACAGCATAAAATTACCACCTCCTACCACCCACAAACGAACGGCCTCACTGAGCGTTTGAACTGCACTCTTACAGACATGCTATCAAAATACGTTTCAGCGGACCATTGTGACTGGGACCTGGCTCTACCTTGCATTATCTTTGCTTACAACTCTTCCAGTCTCGAAACTACTGGCTTTTCCCCGTTTCACCTCTTGTATGGCCAAGAAACGACGCTACCACTACACACTGTGCTTCCGTCCACCACGTCAACTAGCAGATTATGCCCATGATGCAATCGACCATGCTGACCATGCTCACCAACTTGCACATGCTCGTCTGCAAGTGTCTCAAGACAAACGGAAGCAATGCTACGACCTCCGTCACCGTGATGTGCATTTTGCGCCTGGCACCCTCATGTTGCTTTGGTCACGATCGCGTAAAGTTGGCCTTTGTGAAAAACTGCTCTCCTGTTACACAGGCCCTTATCGCGTGCTCCGATGTCACCTATGGCCGATGTCACAAGTGGCCAATGACACCCATGAAATCGTTCTAGCCACGACCAGCGATATTGTCCACGTCGTGCTGTAAAATGTTATAAAAGTTTATTTAAAACAAAGCAGCAGCTAAACACACGGTATGTACACATTTACAACATTTCCTGACTCAAGTCCTACAACTCTCCACGCGGTGCTGTTGCCGCCGAGGGGGGGGGGGGGGGTAGTATTACGATATCGAGAGATGCTCAAAGGACAAGCCACTGTAACAAAGACGAAGTGTGTCTGGGCTCTTGGCGAGAGAAATGTCAGCCTGGCTGACATTTCATGTCATTTCATGACATGAAATTTCATGACATTTCATGTCATTTTCATGACATTTCATGTCATTTCATGACATTCATGATTTCATGACATTCATGTCATTCATGACATTCATGATTTCATGACATTTCATGTCATTTCATGACATTTCATGTCATTTCATGTCAGAGAAATGTCAGCCTGGCTGCCCGGTTCCAGTGTAAATAGCGTGTATATAGCCTCTTACGTGTGCGTCTTTCCACACGTAACAGTATAGTGGTCAGTATCCCTGCCCGTCACACGGGAGACCAGTGTTCGCTTCCTTGACGGGGAGCGTTTGTCTTTTTTTTTTGCGTTATAGGCTTATCTTTTAGTGCGAAAATGATGGCATCGCACACATGTCCGCAGTCAAATAAAGTTAACATGCCAGGGATGTTTCCCCCTTTTATCTATAGAGCTCTACTTGTAACCCTTTTCCCATTCTGCTCGTTTATACAGTGGTCAGTCTCCTCGCCTGTCGCTTGGGAGACCGGGGTTCGATTCCTCGACGGGGAGTATTTTTTTTCCTTCCTGTTTTGCATCTATAGGCTAACCTAGCTGCTGCTGCTGCGTGCGGCTACTATTTTCGATTGTGCGTGCCTCGCGCCATTTGCGGGGCACGCCAATATTTGCACTTGGCAAAAGCATTTTTCTTTTTCAGGAACAAGAGGCACCAGAAAAATGCCTGAAAGAACTTTTTGAAAACACTACTTGCACAGCCTATCCTGCAAAAAGATTGCTAGCACTGATGCATTGGCACGTGTAGTAGTGCAGTAGACCGAGTCCAGCTACTGTATCCGATTGTGCGTACCTAGCGCATGATAGGGAGCAATAGGAAGGAGAAGAAGCGATGCAGTGGCAAAAATTTACACACAAAATGCTGTAAAATGTTATAAAAGTTTATTTAAAACAAAGCAGCAGCTAAACACACGGTATGTACACATTTACAACATTTCCTGTCAAAGAAGTGATAAGCATGGATGATAAATGTTTTAGTAAGTTGCAGGCACATTTCGTTTTATATGGCACATCCATACAGTGCACCGTGCTACACTACGCAAGTGACGCTTAAGCCACTTCAGAGTAGAAATTTATGGTGCAGTAAAAATAATGGACCTTAAAATTACAGAATGATATCTAATGTGCTTCTAATGTCCTCAAGCATCTCATGACACTTGGGACTCAAACTAGGATAAAAACTGGCACTATATGTAAAATAGTATTTACACTCATTGGAATAAAATCTAAGCACTACAGCGACTCTCAATGGTTGTAAGTCAGATTGAGCAGACAGAGTCACTGTAGTGCGTAGTATTTAATGCTTGTTAAGAAAGGGTAAAGATGATGAAAATTAAAAGTTCTTCGCCCGCAGAGCTTCCACGACCACGTCATGAGCACGTGACCTGTTCCGCAACAGGCTCTGGATCTCCAATGCAAATGGTGTAAGATCCGGCAGCTCTGAGCAGCTGGGAACATTGAGCAGGGTTGAGAAGAGGCGGTTCCACAGGTCTTGTTGCCAGTACCTGCATTAAGCATTACACACCGCAAATGTGCATGACAATGGGATGCAAGAAAAAAAAAAAAAACTCCTGACTAAAGCAAGTCCTAGCACAGTGCACTTCCGGTTGGAATGGATGCATGTAAATTCAGAAGCAGTAAGACCCATGGCCGTACAGTGTCCCTGCAGCACAATTAATGGAGCATTTACACCACTTTGTCTCCTACAATATGATAAACACAACAAGCTTTGCAGAAGAAGAGGAACGGTGTTACGTGAAGCAAACCTAGTGTGTGTGGTTTCCAGTACAGTGGAGTAGCCGCCAGCAATTTTTTCGTTGCTGAGATTTAATTTTCTAATTGTAATTAATTATCTAACTAAAGAATTACTGTCCTAATTATAAAAGGGTCAATGAGAAAATTGTAGAGCAGCATGAAAAACTACCAATACAGCTTTCTGTTGCTCAGTACGTGCTACATAAAAGTGTTTTTCCAAGCGTGAAAGAAGCCCGCGAATACACGCAAAGTGCCTCGAGCGACCGGTCGCATGGTAATTCTGCGGGTATTTGCGGGCTCCTTTCACACTCTGAAAAACACATTTATGTGGCATGTATTGAGCAACAGAAAGCTGTATCGGTAGTTTTTCATGTTGCTGTACAATTTTCTCATTGACACATTGATAATTAGGGCAGTACTTCTCGAGTTAGATAATGAATTACGATTAGCTAATTAAACCTCAACAATGAAAAAATTACTGGCGGCTACTCCACTGTACTGGAAACAACACGCACTAGGTTTGCTTCGCGTAACGCCGTTCCTCTTCTTTTAAATTGTTCTGCGTGATAGCTGGGACACACTGAATAGTCACCGACCGATAATTTAGGCTCGACAGGAACTACCCAGAAACTCTAACAATCGAGAGGCCAAAATATAAGATTTGCCAGGAAATGGGGACTTTATTCCACAGTGGCCAAGAAAATTTGGCAGACTCAACCGCAGTTGGCATCAACGTATTGAACGTACTGACGTTTACGTATTCAAATTTGCTTTTTCCGATCGCCCAATACAAAAATTTTTGCGGCTCTCTTGTGCAAGAAAAATCTGTCGCCGACTATTTGTATGAAAGGTCAAATTTCAATAGAACAAAGTAGATTGCAGATTTTGACAACTTCGTTATATCGAGGTTGAACCATTCGTAAATATCGGTGAGTAACAGTTTAGATTTAATGGTTATATCAAGATTCAGCTGTACATGGAGTCTCTGCCTTCAGTTCTTCCATTTTGACATTTTGCTGATTTCCGTTTGACTATAACTGAACCTTAGAAAAAAACTTACAGTTCTGGTACACTTTGTGTTGATCTTTACTGGCTCCTTTATCCTTACTGTTTTGTGGCACTGTCTGCAAGCTGTGCTAAACCGAACTCAGTAACAGTATGCCTCTCTTGTTTCTGTAGACAGAAGAGTCTGCAGATTTAACAAATTATTCATAAGTAAGTAAATTCAAACCCGGTTATAAAGACCAGGGTGCAGTGAATTCCAGGCCTAACTTAGCAATACTTGTGCAAAACAAATTCCCTTAAATAAACTACACTATGTACATGTAGTTCCATAAAAATTGTATTGCAGTGGCATATTTTTGATGTGCATGCTGCTCCTCTCAGCATGCATGCATCTTTCGAGATTACAGAGCAGTTCACTTAAAACGCTATGAAAAGAAGCAAAAATTACATCGTTATAATTGATAAACCCTATGTCTGCACTGACGTAAAAAAAAAAAAGCTGCTGAACATACCTTTGTAGAAAGGCTATGAAAAACAAAATGTTTATTTATACCTGTAGACAGTGTGTCAAAGCCACACTGAAATAGTCAAATCTGCAGTTGCTCTCGCGACAGTTTCAGGTTTACAATCGTGGTGTGCATCGCGTCTAGCTACTGCGCAACACTGGCAGCAATCCTTTAGCATGCACGAAATTAATGAACAATATGATCAACGACAGCGCACTTTGCGTGAGCATCGGGGTCAGGTTCAACGACTGGCTATTGCCAATCTCGTCGTCACTGCCACTGCTGTCGCCTCGTCGGAGATCTCTTCGCAGAATGAGGCAGCAATATCTGCCCACCGAAACCCCTCCATCAAAGCACCACCCGTTTCATCATCAGTAGCGACGTGCTCCCAGAGCTCGGTAATCGGCGGCTTCCACCGTGTTGGTTTCGCTATAATGGGGAATTTCACCACGGCACACAAAGCCCATCTTTTCCATTGATCGGCATGGCCACAAGTTCCAGCCGTCAGGATCACAGCGTTTCTGGTTTTCGAAATTGCCAAGATCGTTTACTGCACGAGCTCACAGTTTGAGTCTTGCAAAATTTACAGCTTCATCTCAAGCGACACAACTCTGCATTTTGTCACAGCCATCTTCTAAAACTGGGCTGTCCGTTGTTCGAGGCTGCTTTCGCGGCGCATTTCCGGGCTTACTGAAAGATTGTAGCGTAGCGCCCACCAACGCTGCAACACGGCGACGCTAAGGTCGACGCTCTCGTGCCAGATGTGAAAAACGATGACAATAAAGTTGGTCGGTGTGTGCTCGATGCACTAGCATGGCACTCGCAGCTTCAATCCAGAAGCCTGCTACGCTGGTCCTTCTGTTCTGACACTCCACTGTGACCCCTCAGTTCCCAACAGTGGTGACTCCGGCTTAAGAGATGACCGACCCCAGCAACCTACTGTCCTCGTGCAACCTTCCGCGTGACACTACCTCACGCCCCCCTGGACGTCGCAGCTCTCGCCAAAACGAGATGTCTGGCCACCTGAGGAAGGGGGGCTCTGGTGGGGCTAGTCTCCTGGCCCCCCTTGACCCCAACAAGGCTTTTCAATAAAGTTTTGTTTGTCTCTCTCTCTCTAACTTCCAGCGCCCACATTCAGGCACAAGAAGCCGCATGTTCGGTTCGCCCAGGTCAAAGCCATCTTTGATCTGCATCACATCCCCTCGGAGACTTGTCGGTTTCGCCGCTTTGCAACCTGTCTCCCGAGGTGGCGGATGTCATCGTTGGACCTTTGGGCGATGCCCCATACCAGTGACTTAAGCAGAGTATTCTAGATCGCACCACGGCTTCTGAGAGCGCAGGCCTCTAGCACCTGTTTAAGAGCTTGGAGATTGCCGCCACCCCTACCAGCTGTTCAACGGCATGCGGCAGCTCCCGGGCACAAGCAACGTCGACTAACGGTGCACTGTTTAGGGAGCTCTTCCTGCTGCGTTTGCCGCAGTCCACCCGCCTTGTCTTGGCTGCTGTCGAGGACTTGACCCTCGACCACCTCGCCCAGCTGACTGGTCGGGTCCACGGCGCGACTTCTCTTTCGGTCGCCGCCCTCTCTTGAACACCAGAGTCCTCAGTCATGTCTCGCTTAGGGTCACTTAGTATCCATAGTTTTTTTTTCCTTGTCAGTGAAAATACTTTTCTTTGTATCTGTACCTGGACATGCATATATAAAGCATGTCCGTTAATAAAATAATCATTTGGAAGTCAGCGCTTGTCCGTGTCTGCTATTCGTCCCTGTGTTTCTTCCCTCGCTGTGTATTGCCAGTTCGCTAGTGTGCCAGGCTTTCCACAAACAAAATTATTTCTTATCCCTTCCTTCCCCCTTAAGCTATTGCACTTGAATCTCGGAGGCCTTATATTACTCCCATGCACATTTCTCCCGTTTGTAGATAGGTGCCGCTAGCGAGCGCGCTCGCATAAAGTTGATAGGCGAAAAAGAAATACACGCAGCAGCACAACAAAGTTTGTTCGATGAAATGCTAGCACGAGTTGGCACCGCATTAGGCAGTTAGGGCAAATTTCATGCCACATCGAGCGAGTATTTTGCCGTTAGTGGCAAACAGAAATGTTTCGTTTCCAATACTACTTTTACAATATTCAAAATGTAGAATGGATTGTCTCTCCTTTCTGTGCAGGCTCGCTGAGCAGTGAAACTTGAAATGGAAAACAAGTTCTTAGACCTCCGGGCTAACACTGCCCTTAAACAGAAATTCGGCTGTCAAAGTGTTGTTGCCTTCTGGATGGAGGCTGCTGCATCATTCCCACATTGGTTCGATAAGGCAGTGAACATGCTGCTGCCATGTGCAACAACTTATGCCCGTGAACAGGCATTGTCAACACTAGCCTATCTGAAAAATAAGCACAGGGATCGGCTAACTCCGGCAGCTGACTGCAGCTGGCCCAGAGTATGACTGAACCTCGCATCGATTTGTTGGTGCAAGCAAAGTGAGTTCAGTTGCATATTGCAACAAATGTGTCATGTCGGCAAATAAATTTGTAAATGCCATTGCTTTTGAATTTATTGCATGTAAATGTAACATGAACCAAATACAAAATGCATGCATGAAAACGGTGGGGGAGTAGGGAGGGGTCTTTGCACTTTATGGAGCTTAGCAGGGTTTCCTAGGACCAACATGCTTGAGAACCCCTGCCCTATACTAAGTCAACTCATCGTTGCATAATTCATATATTGTCATATGTGGTACTGTTAAAAGCGGACTGAAATGTATGCAGTTGAGCAAGCTTGTGAGCACATTCAGACAATAATGGGTATGGTGCATTATTACATAACACAACAGAGAACTAGATGCTATAGGTAGCAGCGTTACTTATTTGTGCTGCTGAAAGAATGAGGTCACCAAGAGGTGTTTCAGCACTCTAGTGCAGCTCTGTTCCGTCATGTATAACGAACTCGTCACATAGGTTCATTATCATCATCAGTATTTCTATGTCCACTGCAGGAGGAAGGCCTTTCCTTGCAATCTCCAATTAGCCCTGTTTTGCGCTGATTCTAATTCGCGCCTGCACGGAGTTCATGGTGCACATGTGCTAGCCACCCTGCCTCAGGACTGTGCTAGCCACCCTGCCTCGGGACAACGAAGTTAGATCCTGTTAGCTTAAATGCCTAGTTAATGGAAGCTGTGATCTCTAGAGAACTTTCAGCTGAGATACATGCAAATATCGGACAGGTCTCGAATGGAGACCGACACGTTGCGCATGCAGATGATAATGTATGTTAACAAGGATGTGTAAAACATCCATGACCAGCTTCTCATGAACAAAATTTCCTAGAAGCTATCAATTCTCTTTGTTGTCATTATTACTAATTTCCAAAGAAACGCCAAACTTCGGAGTATTTGCCAGAAAACCGTGATGTCTCCCCGATTACCAGCTTGAAACAGGTGCCTAGTTATAGCGCGTTAGCGATAAGGAGCTCGTGATAGCCTCCAATAAAAAAAAACAAAAAACGAATGTACTGCAATTTATTACTTAGTAAATTTGTAAATTTAACCCGAAAAAACCCGAATTTTAACATGGTTCCACAAAACACCCAATTTCTCCCCAATTATCAGCTTCAAAAATAGCACCCGATTTTTACCCCCTGAATTAAAAAAAAATAGAAAACCCGAAAACGAACAACCCTAATTATACATGACTTCAAATATAATAATCAGTATAGAATCGAACTGCTTTTAACGTAAGAATGAGTTTGCAATAATTGGATTTGGGCCAGCCATGACCAGAACTGCAAAATACCCTCTTGGCAAGGAGATGCACCTTTTGAACTTGCGGCGGATGCTCCAAGTGCCGTTGGGCGTCTTCTCGACCTCCATGTAGTCTCCAAACAAGAGCACGTGCAGACATCCCAGAAGGCCAAACCAGTCAGTCTGCATGCAACACAGGCATCAGGGCTGTAGTGCATTGACAACTGAACAATTTTTGTAGCAATTTCACTTAAGTAGCTGCACCAGCTTTGTCATACCACTTCTTCAGTTGCACGAAGATATTACCTTTATTCGAAATTGAAACAAACAAGTTACGGCAGTTGGTCACAAACAGAGCACTTGTAAATGAGACACTTGTTGAAAAGTATATTCAGTATATTGTTGCTCCATCTTTTAACAGCGAAGCTGTTTAAGCCAGCCGTAATTTGTGGTGCGTAGCAAGAAACTACCAAGAAAGAAAAGAAAATGAACTTTCTTGCCAAGCCAGGATTCGAACCCGCGTGCCCCCGGTCCCAAAGCGAGCGTCGTAACTACTAGGCTATACAACCGTGCCTGCAGAGCATGCATTTATGCGAACCATACGATTGCATTCGAGCGTCGTCTTCGTGCACAGCTGGCGCGTTCGTACGCTCGTGCTCTGCTAGGTGAGGAGGTTTTGCGCGCTATGAGAGCGAGAGAGAGAGAGACATTCAAGGAGCAGGTCTCCTGGAACGTGGTGTGGGTGTTGCAAGCTGTGCAATGCAACGTGCAGTGACGGCCGAAGTCCGAGACGCGCAAAAAAATATCATCATCATGAGTAACAAGATGAAAAAATCGCGTCTACTTCCAGAAAATGCTGGGGTACGATCGCCCAGCTTCGCTGTTTCAAGCGTTGTGCGGCCGAGTGCAAGGTTTTTCTTTAAGACCATTTTCACAGACATCCAATAACTTCTTCATCGACATCCATTTCCTACTTATTTTTTTACACTTGGAGTCAATGTGCTTCCTCACAGGTTCTGAACCCCTTTAGCTACACACCTGTTTTCGCCCAAATTTACCCACTACCAGAGGCAAGGAAATACATAGGCAACGGAAGCAGCTGAGAATGTGAATAAAGCGTGCATTGACTGTGGAAGAGAGCTGCAGCAGAACATGAATGTCTGTTACACAGCGAAGCACGGAGAAGAAAATGAGCATTTGCTGGCCTGAAACCAGAAGCAGAGCCACAATACCTGGCGGTCATGTTTAACAAGAAAGTGCGACACTTTTTGCACAATCATGTGGCAAATCATCAGCATCAATAAAAACATTTGTTTCATTATCTTACATTTGCAAGACCACAGTACGTTTGGATAAACATGAATTGTGTTGTGGTGCAAGGGCCAAGTATGGCCAAAAAGCGCCAGGCTAGTGCTACTGAGTTGGCAATGTAGTGATAAATTACGAGAAATAGATGCGATGTGGCTGTAAAGGGGCCTAAACAGTTGCTGTAAAGTGCATAAAATGAAGTATACTATGAACACAAGAAATGCACTAAAGGATGATATATCGTATTTACTCGCATAACGAACACCCCCCCCCCCCCCTTTTACAATCAAGAAGTGTGTTTTTTCTTTTTCTTGCATTTTGAATGCACCCTGAACTTGCTGCTGTGAAGTAGGAGAGACACGGTACGATTCGGCATCCGATAAGTTCTCCGATACAATTGTACCCACCGGACGCCGAATCGTACACTATGTCTCAATACTTTTATATGGACATTCCAGGTGCATCTTTCCCTTCGGCACCGACAATCACGCCCCAAATCTCCTGTGTTCGAGGGAGGGAAGCAGGAAGGAAACTCGCTGTATTTTGTCGCGCACATGGCGCAGGGGGCGACACAGCAACTGCTCATTGTACAGCCACGCGCATCTTGAAAATGATCTGCGCCGGGGGTTGAGTCTGTGTGACAGCGGCTTATACCGTTGTGCGTGCTCCGTTCTCGCCGCTCAGCTTGCGTTGGAAGCGATACACGGCATGTAAATCACATCGCTCGCTACTGCTGCCGCGCTTCCTCACGCCAGCGTTCTGACAGCGAGTGTCCGCGGTCATCGAATGTGATGTGTTCATGTTTGCCTGTGCGCGCCGACACCATGCTTGTTAATTTACATAGTTAGCAAATGTTTGCAAGCTTATACAGCCGATAAAACTATTATCCTTACTTCGTGCAGCTGTCTACGCATTTGCTATCGCAATCGATGGTTTGCCTTTCGGGCGAAACTGCGACTTTTCTTATTTATCGCAACTTCGGTGCATCGGGAGGAAATCTGTTTTTACAAATGAAAGTTGGATTTCTGTTTAAAAGCATGAGGTGCGCGGTACTGTAAAGGGCTTTTTTTTTTTGTAGTCACGGAAAACGGGTGCGCGCTACAATCGAGGGCGCGTTAGAATCGAGTAAATACAGTATATGCATTTCTGATCAGCGATTACGCAATTTTTAGGATGACGAATGCATTTTTCACATTGTGATGACATGAATTACACCCACATTTTATTAAAGTCCAAATAAGGCAACTGTCTCGCAGAGGCAAACAATACAGAGCTTTAGCTTGTCTGCGAACATTCACCTTCACGGAACACTGGGTTACCGAATACATGAGCTGCAGCATCAACGCTGGAGGCGGCATCTTGTGACACTTTGTCCAAACAATGCATTAGGCTGGTTTTTGTATTACCAAGATGTCCTTGTCGAAGCAAAATAAAAAGGCTGCATGTTCACAATTCTGTCAAAGCTTACACTTCAGACCCACAGCTATGTAGAATATGGTTGGGGTTTCAGTTGCACTCAGCGAGTCCCATTGATTTATAAGAAGCACTCTTCAACTGCAATTTTCTCTGCTAATGTGTTGTGCAGTCCAAAAAGTGCACTGCACCAGCTCAATCTCATGCAGCATTCATGCCCACATAGCAAGCTGTTTGCACACCTGGAAGGTCCATGGGCGACTGTCGCGCATCTCGGTGCAGACGAAGCCATCTGTTGTCACCACGTTGGTGAATGTTGTACCAGGTGGCATCTGGCTCATGTCGATGGCACGTCCAAAGTCAATCAACTGCAGGCAGCTGGCCCCCTGCTCAGTGAACCGGTCGAGGAAGCCTGCCTTGCATGGGCTGCATGGAAAACATGGGGAGTGTCTGTTTTGGTATTGCACAAGGGTAATTTACTAACATATGTCAAGCTATTTTCCTCTTTAGAGACCCTCAATTTATTTCTTTAATAGAGACCCTCAATTGAGGAACCTAACGGGTTAGGTTCCTCAATGTCTGTCTATATGTTGCAAAATTTTTGCCTCTGTATAAGTTGACATTGCAGTTGAATCGGGCTATGAAAAATTGATCAGTAAATGGATTTGCTTTGATGCATCTTTTGCACTAAAGTTGGCACAATGGAAAAATTGCAATATTGGTGCCATTATGATAATGATAAGCTCTAAAAGTGAGGCATTTCACAATAAAATTGTAAAGGTTAGCAGGTATGGAACCACAAGGCAATAAAGGAGGTGCTCACAGGTCAATGATGACAACGTTGTCAGGCTTCACGTCAGCGTGAATGATGCCACACAAGTGCACCTGTTGCATGGCGGTGATCAACTCAAGGGCGAAGTAGAGCACCAGGCACTCGGGGATGCAGCCGCGGCCTTGTTTCTGGTACCGGCCCACCAGATCCTGCCAGCACACAGCACACAAGCCACAGCTTCTCACAATTGCATACACATAAAAGTGACGCAGTGGTGCTGTTGTATGCATGAGAATGCCAGGATACAGAGGGGGAGGGGGGGGGGGGAGGGGGCTTCAGACTGACACCTTTCCTGGAATGCCAGGACACCCTGAAAAAGCTTCTAGTGAACTGTTCAATTTGTCAGAGTAGCTCAGTCTGTACATTTGAACCCACTTATAACATAAGACAGTACGAAAAGGAACAAGAAATTCTGCAAAAGAAAAAACGTGAGCCTATGTGCACGCCGCAAGTCTTCACTGCCATCCCCAGCTGATGCCTGTCTGCGCTGTTGCCAGTTGACTCATGTTTCGGAGGAATGAAAGGGAGATGGAGAGAGGAGCACGACATGTGCAACATGCAGGTGGCTGCAGGAGCTCGCATTTATTATTATTTCCTTTTTCCAAGATTTTACATTTGTCTGCTTCTGGTACGGACACCCAGTAGTCAGGTTTAATTGTTACACCAATAACGTAGCATCAGAGCAATGTTGTAAGTGGTTTATTTTACCACAGAACACACAAAGTTCACGTTGCCACGGCTCCTCAATGTTATACAGTAAAACATCAATGTAACGAAATTGCACTTGCAACGAAAAACTTCTTAAACTGCGAATTTCGCTAATTTGACATTTCAGTAGTAATAATTTCATAAATTCCGAGGACATTCCTGGTGGATAGTATCTTATCAGTAAGTACTTATAAAGAAATCGCAAGGAGGTCGAGCCATAATTGCGCAGTTATGAGCACCAGCCCGTGCAGTGGAGATCGCGCCGAGTGCAAGGCATCGGCGTGGCTCACAGCGTCCGATATTTGCAACTGTAGCGCTGTGTGGCGCTGGATATCTTGGATACCATGGCTGACAGCCCTTAGTACCCGCTGCCGTCAATAGATGGCGCCCACAAATTAAAAACGGGTATTACTTCGACACGCGCAAGTAATACCCATAGTGAAGCAATATAAGTACCTCGGCGTACACATAAACGAAGGAAAGAATTACTCAAGCAACCACCAAGATAATCTGAAAATAAAGGGGAAGCGGAATGCAGCATTAATGAAACACAGAGCACTGTGGGGCCACAATAAGTATGAGGTGGTGCGTGGAATCTGGAAAGGAGTAATGGTGCCAGCGCTAACATTCGCAAATGCCATTATATGCTTAAAATCGGATATATTGGCGGGTTTAGAAGTTAACCAAAGATCAGTAGGCCGGTTGGCTTTGGGAGCACACGGTAATACGACAAATGAGGCAGTGCATGGAGACATGGGTTGGGCCTCTTTTGAAGTCAGAGAAGCACAAAGCAAAATTAGTTTTGAAGAAAGGCTCAGGAACATGGATGAAAATAAATGGGCGGCTAAAGTGCACAAGTATCTCTACATGAAAAGCGTGGACACAGAATGGAGGAAGAGGTCAAGGAAGTTGGCAACCAAGTACAGGATAATCGAAACTGTAAATAGACAACCAGGGGTCATCAGAAAGAAAGTGAGAGAAATAGAGACCGTGAATTGGATGCAAAGAATGGAAACGAAAAGGACAATGGAGATTTACAAGAATGAGAAGAAAGAAATTAGAAGGGAAAATCTGTACGATAACACAAAGGGCAGTGCCTTGCTATTTGAGGCTCGAGCCGGTTGCCTAAGGACGAAAACATATCGGAACAAATATTCGGAACTAGATGAGACATGTGTATGCTGCAGTAAAGATCCAGAGACCACTCAGCACATCCTAATGGAATGCGACGGGATCCACCCAGCGAGAACCGTAGGTAACGTGCAACTCCCAGAAGCGCTTGGGTTTAAAGTGGAAGGAAACATAAACAGATCAGCCGTAGAGATCAGCAAGAGACGATTAGAGTACTGGTGGAAAAAAAGCAGGGAAAAGATGGATACGACCTGATCTCTTAAAATCATAGGCAGCGGTAGAAGCTAAACTTTTGAAAAAGGTATACAAAAATGCGAGATAAAGAACATGTGTAGTATACCTGATTAAATCAAGCAGGCTAGGTGACTATTTGCCGCCACCCCGTTTCAAAGGGGATGCCAATAAATCATCATCATCATCATCGAAAGTGTAAGAAGGTAGAGATAATCACCCATAAAAAAAAAGAAAATATGAGTTTCGATAGCAAAGAAACAACTACGCCAAGTTAGGTTTGTAGTTTTATCAATGTCACGCACCACACGTGAACATATCGCACTCGATGACCACGAACACTTGCTGTCACAGAGACCAAAGGCTTCACACCATGTATCGTAAACTTGAGATTATGAGACCACCAACGCTAGAAGTGCGGGAACACAATGCACATCAAGTTACCAGCCATCTCGGCGTTACCTTTGCACTTGCCATAGATTACCTCCAAGATACGGAGCGCGGCCGTTGTGTGGACAGCCCTGCGCAGCCACAACAAGGGTAGAGGAGGAGGGGATGCGTGCTCTTGGGGGGCAGGGCAGATATGCATGCATCTCCTGCACCTCCCATGCTTGATCATGCTACCGCGCGATCACTCCCTTCCCACACCCCTTACGCTTAAGATATCTTGCAGAGGTGCATGCCCCGCACCTCTGCAAGTTGTTTACCAATGCGACAAATGGCGCAGCGGAGCTTGCTGCATACTGCGTCCCGGCGCGCATGCTTTGATGGCATTTTTGACACTCAAACTTTTCATGTGGAAGGACGCTTGTGAATAATGTTTTCCTCGGCCGACCTTTGCATAGCGTTTTGCTTGATTTACCAGTAATACAGGCTCCAAGAACATGCCTGAAACGGCTGAAAATTTCATTAAATCGAAACCGTGTCACAAAATTACTTTCTTAAATTGCAAAAAAAGAACACACGGCTTTCAATGGAACTAAAATTGCAAAGTAGTTTGTTACATTGTGCATTTTGCTACATCGAAGTTTGTTATATCGAGGTTTGACTATCCGATATACCGTATTAACTCGAATCTGACACGCATATTTTTTCCAATAAACGGGTCCAAAAATTGCGCGCACGTTAGAATCGAGTATAAGCCTAAATTTGTGTTACCATATCACCATCGGCATTTCAAAATGACTGCCTCGAACACACTTCGAGCGTAGCTGCCATAGCTCCCATGTGGAACTATCGACACGTGTGCTTAGTCTACCGTCTGTCTTTCTGTTTTTTGCGTTTGCTCTATCAGCACGAAGTGCCGAGTTCATCATGATGCCGCATTTAGAAGGAAGGTGGTCATGTGTGCTGAGACGGACGGAAATAGGGCCGCGTCACAGGTGTTCGGAGAATCAGAAGGAGAGTATTTTTGCCAGCAAAGCAACGCGGAAGTTTCAGTGGACCGAAGCAAAACATATTCTGCGACGATCCACTTCGGCAATACGATTGCCATGGCCCTATCTTGAAAGCGACCTGCAGCAGGGAGAGTGTCTGCCGCGCGCCGTGTTTACGCCAATTATAGTTTGCATTGAAGCGAGAGGCGTGCTAGCACAAACGTCAATTCGCTCGCCGCTGCTGTTGCACTTCGTCACTCGAGCATTGAGCTTCCACGGTCATCGAGCGATGTGTGCTCATGTTTGCCTGTGCGCCCGTTAACCATGCTTGTTAATTTAGTAAGCGAATGTTTCAAAGTTTATATGGCCGATAAACTACTATCCTTACTTCGTATAGCTGTCTACTAATTTGCTATCACAATCAATACTTTGCCTTTCCGGCAACTTTTTTTTTTTTTCTCATTGCAACTTTAGTGCATTGGGAGTAAATCTTTGCTTGTCCAAATGAGAGAAAGTTGTATTTCTGTATGAAAGTATGAGATGCGCAGAAAGCGGGTGCACGTTAGAATCGAAGGCGCATTAGAATCGAATAAATACGATATTGTTAAAACCAGCATTGTAGTAAGTGGGTTCACTGTATTATGAAAGCGGTTAGTGTTACATTTTTGCTAAATTATGTAACAAAAAATGTACAAGAATTTGTTATTCAAGGGACACTAAAGAGAAACGCTAAATCAGTTCAGACAGAGTATTACGTATTTCGTAACTATTCAATAATTTCGCTGTTACATGTTTATTATTGAAATAGAAAACAACCATCAAACTTAGTTTTAGAACTTTGCGCTGTAACCCAAGTACTCGTATGTCAGAGTGACGTCACAGACTTCAGATTGATTTCTCGTGTTTAGGCTGTTCTTGAAACGAGACTAATTTCAATGAGGCTCTTCAGGAGACAATGTAGGCCATTTTAACCGATAAAAATTAACTAGGCTCAAGCAGGCACTGTCAGAATCCATCACATCATGGGGAGTTAATGTGGGAGCTAAATGGCAAATTCGTTCTCGCATCTTTTTTGGCTTACAAAACTTCCTCTTGCAGTAAGAGTGGCTTCTTTGGTCCAATAGACTTCTGTTATTACGAATCCAGTTATTTCAATTTCCCAAGTAATTTTATCCCAACTGACAAGACATTCCCGTGGGCCCAAACTTTTCAATCCTGAAATTGGCCTGCACCAGATAATTCAAGTTGGGTTGCAGGCAAACATGTGACCCCAATAATGAACGTGACTCCAATAGCGAGAGCGTCTGTCTTGGCGGAGCTTGAGGGACAGTGTATTCAACGAACATATGTCAATCTCCCATCGAAAAAGCCTTTTAGGCCTGCCCCAGGAAGGCTTTAAGGAGAATGATAGCTCACAATGAATTATTACAGTATTTACCTGACCTTAATGCACATTTTCCTCCCAAGGAATAAAGTTCACAGGGATGGCGGTTTCTCAAGAAAATTATCCTTCAAATTGCCTACGCAGTGCAAGCCAATACGAAACCAAAACCGCATTTGCAGCCTTCACAAATGTCTACTGTTTGAGCCAGCCCAGCCCACGACATTCTCGTTGCCATCACAAGATGGCGACAATGAAGAAAGTAAATTGTGGCAACAGACAAGTTCTTTGATAGCACGATGTCGACGATGCACACTTTCAGTCTTATAATGGAAGCACATTTTAAGGGCCCCTAAACCACCTCAGATATTTTTTGAACAAGTAAACACGTGCATAGAGTTCAGAATGCCATCACGATCAACGATGCCAAATGCCGCAGTGCTAGGCGCCGCGGGCACGCCACAAAATAAAAAAAAAACAATGCCGTCCTCCTCTCCTGGCCTTTCCGGTATCCCCAGGAGTCGTCACGATGTCAGCAGGGTGAATCTGGTGATGTCAGCATCGGTGACGATGCCGATTGGTCGAGCAAGAACCTACGACTTCCGGTTAGTCTGCTAGCAGGTTCGCGCGCTCTGTGCTCTGCCTCGTCATGTTGCTCGCTTGTGCGCACTTGCGATTCGTTAATTACAGCCCTCAACGCAAGTGCCATATCGCTCGCGTTCCAACACAGTCGTGCTTAGCGGTCTGATTAGCTGCGCGAACAGAGTGCAACAGTGTTGGCCTTTCTAGACAAGTGCGCAACGCAGGGTCTATAGCGGCACGCTTCCCTTGAACACGGGCCGTTACCACAGCAACAGCGGTTTAACAGTGGGTAGCCGAGAAGCGCCGAGTCCACGTCCCTGTTACCGGCACGGTAACTCGCCGCATGCCATTTGCCGCCTTTCAATGGCAGTTTTCCTCGCAAACGGCGAGATTTCCTTGCTGTAGAGAGGATGAGACTGGGACCCATTTGTGCGGCAGTTTGTTGCGCTGCCAATCGCTTGACGGCGCCAATATCGTCGCTAGGCCTCTTCCAGCTCACTTCAAAGCTAAAACTGATGGCACTTCAGAATGAATTACCGACACTCACAAGCCGCAATATTTTCTTACCGTTGTTATCGCTCTTCGCAATAATTTTACACGAAGAAGAAAACACACTTATATTAGCGGCGCCGGTGGCTGCAATGCGAGCACAGCAGAGCCGGTCGTCTCCCGTCGGTAGCCGTGCACAGCAGCTGAGCTCAACAAGTATCGTCTCGTTCATGTTTAACGTTTGACAGTGGATATCGTTCTTCATAAAATGGACAATTTACGCACCACTTTATCTAGGGAAAATTATTTTGCTTGGAACAGAAGCTGCAGCCGATGTTTTCGTAGCTGGCGGCGGAGGCGTGCAGCTTCGCAGTCGTCGATTGGCCCGTTGATCGTGCTGCGGGCGGTGTGCCGACCGAACTGCTGTCTACTTTGTAGACCTCTCGGGCGGCAGACGTTCTAGGGCACTGGAGGCTGGTTCGCCATCGGTATATTTGCCACTAGTGTGAACATGCCTTAACCGGAAGTGGGCAGTGTTTTGAGAAGCGCGTTGGCGATGACGTATGTCACATGACATTTGGAGAAGCACTCGGCAAGGAGAGTAGCGAAGGAAAGAGCGAAACGAGCGAGAGCCGTTTTTCTATCATCAAATGCGTGTAACTCCGCTATTACGGCACCATTTCGAAAAATTCTCGCGGCTACGTGTTCGTTGTAGACTCGTGCACAACTGCAACACCACAACTAAATTTCGACCTCTGGGTGGTTAGGGGCCCTTTAAACAATAAGTTATGTTACATATTAAGCGCACAGCAACATGTCATGTCACGTGTTCTTGGCGTTCCAAAGAATTGCATGCTTCGCAGGACGACCTAACGGAGAGGCTAGTCTAGTCGTGGGCCCCATCCCGTTTGAGATTGCTGTGAAGTCGTTACATAAATTCAGAATATCAAATACTCTATGCACCATATGGAGGACGATTGCTGTGAAGTCGTTACATAAATTCAGAATATCAAATACTCTATGGACCATATGGAGGACAGCACGTTGCGGTTCTTCAGACAGCAATAAACCGCTGTCTGAGGGTGATCCCGTTGGACATCAAGTAAATAAATTTCTATTCTGTGAGAGTAATCACTTTCTTTTTAAATGCCAGAATCAAAGGCATACTAGTATGTTTTTGTCGCTAAAAAATTGAGTGCATGTTAAAGTTTGATACAGAGATGTTAAAAATGGGCAAATTCTGCCAAATGAACCAGCGGAGTTTTTCGAGAACAGCAAGAGGAGCAAAGACAGATACACACAACACGAGCGCTCTTTTTTCTGCGTCTTGTTTAATTTGACCCAGCAGATAACTTGACGAATTTCATCGGTCGCATCAGGGTCGAAATAATAGAAGTTGTCGATTGTACAAAGATTAACTATTGCAAATCGACTTATTTTTTCCTTTAGTGTCCCTTGAAAACATACAAAGTAATGGTACTACAGGCAACAGTTATTTCAAAGGTGAAATGTACCAGCAAAGTGCTGCTGAAGTTGGAGGAAAGAAGAGACAGGTCTGCACTCACTCAATGCAAGTTTCAAGGACACAATCTGTTTGTTCTTTCATCTACTTGTTATGCGATATGTGAGCCAACATTATTTCAGGATTCGAAGCAAAGTTCAGGGGACGATGGAGGTTCGAAGTAACGAACAGTGGTTCAACAAGGAATGTTGCCGCAGCCAATGTTTCACCAAGGGGTAAACACGGGAAGAACAAAGTTCCCAAGCTGCGCGTGCAGCGCTTGTCCAGTAGCCTATTTGTTACTTAGCCCTTATCTCCCTCCTGGCTGTTCTGCAAGATCCTCGTGGGCAAAAAGGTGTGACCACCCAACCACTCACCAAAAGCGTTCCATAGGGGCCATAGGGGAACACCAGGATGGCGCCATTCGTGAAGAAGCAGGCTAGCTGCAAGTCTGCCACACACTTTGCCTGCAACAAACATGCACAACATCAATTTAATCCTAGCTGCTACACCTAATAAGTTCCTCAGATGAGCCTTGACAAGAACTGAGAGAAAAAAAAATACAGTATAGACTGCTTATAAAGCAAGTCGCCGAAGTCTCAAATATCTGCACTGTAAGTGGTACCGCACTATCAGCAAAACAACAATTTTTAAGGCCTGCACGTATGCAAAACATGTAGACCAAGCATGTAGACGCGCTTTGTACTATCATGCGCACATCGCGATTACGTTTTCACCAGTGAGCTGGCGAAAACAAAATCGCGATGTAGCCGGTGCTCTTCAAGTTCGGCAGCTTTGCACAGAGTCAAAACGAAACAACTGTTTGCCGCAACCACTGCGGAAAAAATCGTGACCGCTATCGACACGATTATGAACGGCGACTTTGCGGTGCTGAAGGCACGCGCCCAACGTACGCACCAAGTCTGGACGAATTAACTACCATTCGCTGCAGCAACTGCAGTCAAAACCGCAGTCGCGATCTATGCGATCATCGATGGCGACTGCGCAGTTTTTTTAGGCACATGGCCGACGCGCGTATCGAGTAAAAACGAAACTACTGTTCGCTGCAACCGCTGCGGAGAAAACCGCGGCCGCTATAGACGCGATCGTGGATGACTATGCAGTTACGAAAGCCCGCGGCCAACGCGGTGTTATGCGCAGCAGTAAACACAAGAATACAGGCTTTAAAGACACAAATAGGCTCGAAGCGTTCCGGCGTTGCTGTCATTCACGTACGATTTCAACTGATGGCTGTGGCGATGCGGACTCTACCACTTCGTTTCGGTTGGACGATAGCGCCATTCTTGCTCTTTTGCGTCGCACATTGGCGGCGCTCCTCGCTCACCGAGCTCTGAAAGTAGTCCGAATGAACCGATGTGCGGCCAAATAAGTCCGAATTAACGAGAGTGTGGTTGCATTGAATAATGCATACCGCCTGTTGGGAGCACGCACCTTGTTCAGCAGCGTGCTCGCTGCCGCCCTTGTTAGAGAGATTTTCCCATGCAAGCCGCATTATAACCGGTATTTCGTCTCACACGGCTGCTCTGTAAGCAGTATGCGTATACATGGAGTTCTATGGAAGGGTAAACGGGAGCTGGAAAAGGCCGTGTTGTAGCCAGTTCTGCACTTAAACGGTTACGTTATAAGTGGTCTATATTGTAACAGCAACAAAGACAATCCAAGGTGGTCACTATGACAAGGAGATGACCAATACCATAACATGAACAAGCAAACCCAATTTACTAGGGGTTCGCGAATATTCAAAACTTTCGAATAACGAATCGAATATTCAACATTCATAAATCAGGGGTGGAACTGCCTAAAGTCATTTTGGAGCAATTTTAGGAGCAAGTAAAATTGCATTTTGGAGCAATTTGGAGCAGATGAAATTTAATTTTGAAGCAGTATGGAGCAGGCCATTCTGAATTTTCGTGGAATTATGGAATATGGCAGCGCACTTCGACACCGCGACGAAACACAGAATAAACCCACACGAAGCGCCTAGTAGAAGCGTGCTTTGTAGATATAGCGTACTAAAATATGGAAGAGCGAGTTCCGCTAAAGCCGAAAACATCAGTGGCACTACGATCGCACTATATACCATATTTACACGATTGTAAGTCGACCCATGTTTTCAAACTTGACAATCCAATGTTGGGGGGTCGACTTAGAATCGAAACCGAACCGTGTACCGCTAGTAGTGGCAAGAGAAACGAGAAATCAGGGGCGCTATAGCGTGGTTACAACTTTGCACTTACGTTCCCATGGTTACGGTAGAAGCGTAGCGTATTAATTTACCATATTGCATGCATTTTGATTGCGCGCACCACAAGCGCACGGCTCTTGTGGGAGCATCGATCATGGAAGAGGCGCCATTTGGGGGTATTGGAAGTTGGCGGAAGAGCTTTTCTTTGAGATACGATTGTTTTTGACGGCCGCACGCATCTGTCACTTCTGCTGTTGTGCTGAATCACCGTGCCAGTCATGAGTGCCAAGAACTTTCGGCGCTCGTCCACAGCAGCGTTCAAATGGGCTGCTATCCTCCATGCCGAGGAAACTAACAACTGCGCAGCGGAACGCAAGTTTGGAGTCAGTGAACGTGTGGTGCGGCAGTGGCGGTTTCAGCGCGAGGAAATTTGGCCTCCCTGGCTACTGTGTGCGGGTGGGTCCTCTCTGTGTGGGCGGCTGTACCGCGCGATGTCATGGTGCGGTCTAGTGTGCATTAGTGTATGAAAGGTGCAATAAATGCCCTTTTGATTGTTTGCACTACTGTGTTGTCGTTCCTTTTTCCCAAGAGCATGTGTGAGACCCCACATCTGGCTGCCCAACGTGGACCTCTTGGGGCATCGGACGATAATTTTAACAGTTTTGCTCGGTTCGAGACAACCTTTGTTTCAACCGAAGCGTAGTCCTAGCGTGGATTTTGATCGCTCGTGTCAGTGGCGTGCTTTCTTGAGTGAGGCGACGGTTGCTGTAGCGTGTTTGAACTTTTCAACATGCTAAGCCTTTTCACAAGTGTTTTGTTGAAGTACACTCGTCAGTACGAGAGCCACGTGGTCTGCATCCTGGGAGAGCGAGGCCTAGCGCCCGCAGAGCATTGGCAAGCCTGAAGCCTCGTGGGTGGTCCGAATTTCTGATGTAAATAGCTTCTTCTATATCTTTGACTTTGGAAGTCGCGGCTCAGGGAGCCGGGTGGCCGCGGGCCACGGGTGCAGCTACGGGCTGACTGGTATTGCGGCCTGGCACTGGGCGCTCCGACACCGTCTGGGGCGGTGGGCGCCGTCAACTCGGATGCTGTGTGCACCGAGCGGGGTAGGACCACCACACAGAGCTAATGTCTCCTCGCGGCTGCCTGTTGGGCCCATTTTGGGAGATGTTTTTTTTTTTTGGACACCGGTTGTTGTTAGGGTAGCGACGCATTAGGCCTAAGGCTTTACAAAGCCGCCTGTCGCACTTTGAGGGACACAACCTGGTGGACCGTGGTGTTGAGGTGTCGCACATTGGTTCCCTCATTAGTTCGACACGCACGAATTGAAATTACTCGTTCGACTCAAGAAAGTAAGATTTGTTCACGTGAACTTAGCATCTGAAATGCCGCCCGAAATTTTGCTAGCCGAATTGAACATCGTACCACGTGGGTGATGCGTATGCCGAATTCCTCTCCCTTGCACTACTTTAGTATTTGTCGAGTGCGTTGAGTGTACGCAGCGTGAGCGGAGTCACCCCTGGTTTGCTGTCACCTGCACATCGTCAGCGCTGCTGCCCCGAACTACCATTGAGCTACCCCAGGCGATGGACATGCCACAGGCCAGTTCAGTGCAACGGCGGCCGCCTGTGTCAGGCTCGCAACCCTCGGCGGCTAGGAAAAGAGCCGGCATGCACACAACGGCTACAGCGGCTCTTGCCGGCAGGGCGCGTTAGCGCGAGCGACGCTTGCTCGTGCTCCAGAGTCCTGAGCTGGAGTCGTGCCATCGAATCTGCAGAGGTGGTGCTGTGACAAACGGACGCCAGCGGTGAACCCCAGAGACAATGTCGGCTCCCATGTTGTGGATAACGCGTGGACATTTCCTCGGCACGGCCACTGTCGCATGTACTAACTTTTGTTCGCTATGTGTGCGTTGATTGACCATGTGACATGTTTCGCCGGAGTATGTGTAGCGATTTAAGGTTGGGGGGTTGTGGGGATGCGCGACTCTCGTGCGTCTCCTGTAATCCGGCTTCACCGCGTGGGTAAGTGCGGGCGGCGGTCGTGGTGGTTGCAGCGCATTGCGAGAGATGGCGCGAGCGTCGCTATGATAACGCCACCGAACGGCGGGGGGACTTGGAAGAAAAAGGTCAAATGCGCTTCCTCTTGGGCTTGGGGATCGGTGGCCAACACGCACGAACGCTTCGTGCGTGCGCCGGCCCGCTTTGCGCAACTGTCGCGCGAAGCTAAGAGCAGGACACTGGTATGGACGAACGAGAATCGTTCGAGCACGCCACCGTTCGCGTGAACGACTAGGCGATGGTGTCATAGCATGAGGCGAACGTATTCGCTCGTTATCAGGTCGCGGTGAGTTGGACTTCCTTCATTTGTCGTGCGCCCGTGTGAATGTTCTATTGGTTGTAATTCGGCTAGTGTGCATTAGTGTATGAAAGGTGCAATAAATGCCCTTTTGATTGTTTGCACTACTGTTTGTCGTTCCTTTGTCCCAAGAGCATGTGTGAGACCCCACACCGCGTGCCTCAAGAACTGCGTAGGCGCCATCGATGATCACATAGATAGCGACCGCGGTTTCGACTGCAAGTGTTGCAGAGAATGGTAGTTAATTCGTCCAGACTCGGTGCGTGCGTCGGGCGCGTTCCTTCAGCACCGCAAAGTTGCCGTTCATAATCGCGTCGATAGCGGTCACGGTTTTTTCCACAGCGGTTGCGGCAAACAGTTGTTTCGTTTTGACTCGTTGCAAAGCTGTCGAGCTTGAAGAGCACCGGCTACACTGCGATAGTACAAAGCATGTCTACATGCTTGGTCTACATGTTTTGCATACGTGCAGGGCTTGAAAATCGTTTTGGTTATAGTGCGGTACCGCTTATAGTGCAGATATTCGCGACTCCGGCGACTTACGTTATAAGCGGTCTACACTGTATATTTCTTTTCCTAGGCCAAGTGTCCCAAGTGCCTTTCCTGTGTGGCGTGGCTCGATTATCATGACCAGTACATGCATACTGCAAAGGCACACACAACTGGCATCTTTGGTGGCTGATAGCCATAGTTCGTGACAAGTCTTGGCCAAGCGGTCACTCACAGGTGCCCCCGAAAAGGCCTCGTTGAAACGCCGGCGCAGTTCGCAGCAGATGTAGGTCTCCCAGCAGGCACTGGTTCTGCTGTTGTCTGCCTTCAGCACGACCTTCATCTGGGAAGGCGCCTGCACAAGGTGGAGCAAGGCTTGTGCAGTTGGACACCATTTGGGATTCAATCAGAGTACCCAAGTAACGATACCCTTGCACCAAGACAGCTTATAACTCAACTAGTTTATTACCAGTTACCCTTTTGAAACTTTTGAAACAGGGTCCTAATAATGTCACAGCAGGTGCTGATGAAAAAGTTCAGTCACTTTAGCATAAACTAAAGAGGATGAAGGTGAAAGCCTGGGCACTCACGAGACTTTCATTAAATTACTTGACATTCTCATTCGAGTGCCTGAATGCGTGTTTTCTCTCACCAAAGATCGAGGGTTCGACTCCCATCAGAGGTTGTGGGTTTGAGTGTCTTAATTAACTATATCTTAATTAACTGTGACTTAATTACTCATGAACTGTGATTCAATTACCTTTACCTTAATGAACAACAAAGGTCGTATGTTCGACTCAAACGAAAGGTTGAGGGTTCAAAGTGGCTTAATTAACTGTATATTAACTAAGGTCGAGTACTTACGGGCACTTGAAACCACCTTTGTTGGTGGCACCATAACTTTTGGTGCCATAACGTCGGACGACGGATTTTTTGACCCAAGAGACATCTAATGCTTTCGCCTCAAGTGCTGCCTTTTAAGTATGTTGAGGATCTTAAATCCAAACCCCCTAGCTCATATTATCAACAGCATGTTCGATTCTGGTATTTCTCCTTTCAATCTTAAACTTGCCCACGTGTGGCGGCTAGTACGCATATTCACCTCCGGTGGATGCAGTACACAATAGCAGCACAGTCACCCTTGAGAGTGATATTGCACACAGGGCGTGCCCAAACTAGCCAGAAGACAAGAAATTCTCACTTCGAAACTATCATCACTGTCCAGGTAGGTCTCGTCGGTGTTCAATATCTGCGCCAGATAGACCCGTGCGTAGGCGCCCGATGCCAAGTGGTGGAGCACCTTGACCTCCTGGCCACCTGGAAGCAAGAGAAAGACCAGATGAGCACCCAGACACACACCACTGCTGAATTTAAGGGCCTTTTTTGTCATCATCATCATCAGCCTATATTTATGTCCACTGCAGGACGAAGGCCTCTCTCTGTGATCTCCAATTACCCCCGTCTTGCGCTAGCCGATTCCAACTTGCGCCAGCAAATTTCCTAACTTCATCACCCCACCTAGTTTTCTGCCATCCTCGACTGCGCTTCCCTTCTCTTGGTATCCATTCTGTAACTCTAATGGTCTACCGGTTATCCATCCTACGCATTACATGCCCTGCCCAGCTCCATTTTTTCCTCTTAATGTCAACTAGAATATCGACTAACCCCGTTTACTCTCTGATACACACCGCTCTCTTCCTGTCTCTTGACGTTAGGCCTAACATTTTTCGTTCCATCGCCTTTTTTTGTACTACTATGAAAAGGTGGTGCAGCTCATAGTTCACGAACCCTAAGCACACAAAGGTCTGTTCTCCGATTTCAGATAATTTCAGGTCATGTCCATACAATCGAAAGGAGTGGTGGAAATTCAGGAGTCTCCCGGAAAAAACTAGGAAGCTGGCAGGTATGTAACAATTATTCTCACATAAGGGCCGCGCTCCTTGCGTGCATAAATGTGCGCCCGAGTTTCTTAGGTTTGGAAGCCGAAATTACTTGGTTATATGCACTACTTCATTATATCGACTATTGCTCTTTAATGCAGTATATGCCAAATGGTGTGCAACACATCAAACATGCAATGAAGGCTACAGCTCGGCAGCCTGCAGAACCGCAGACGTGTTCTGCCCATGAAGGCAAAACTATCTGATTTACCGCTCTCTCGTGGCCCCACCTGCCTTGTGGCTGCCGCAGCTCAGATGCATGAGCACGCCGGCTTGGCCGGCTTGTGCCAGTTTCACACAATTTCGGAGCTTACGCCTGTAGAGGCCCACTGGAGCTACGCGTTCTATATATGTGGTGTAGTCCAATAAAGGTGTGTGCATTGATTCATTCTACTCGGCTCCGAGTCACTTGTGTAGATGCGGCTAGCATCTGTCAGCACCCTTCATCATACATGATGTCAGAAGTGGCCGCCACTCGCTCTCTAATGGCGAACAAGCCAGACGCTGCGTTTGCCAGGGTACGAGGACTCCAATAGCTATCGAGCTTCGACTTCGCCGACCCAAGTGCATGGTCTACCTTAATTGAGCAATTTGAGGACTACGCCTACGCTACTAGATTGCAGCGAGCTACTAACAAGGTTCGGGTACGAACGCTTCTTTATTGCATGGCTGTTCAAGCTCAATGCATGCTGGCATCTTTCAACTTGTCGGCCAAAGAAGTTCAGTCGTTGTGAAAACAAGTTCGCCTCATATTGTGTGCACCCGCTTAACGAAGTTCGAGAGTTATCAGTTTCACAATCGAATGATGCAAGAAGATGAAAGTGTCGATGCTTTTTATTCTGCATTGCGAGACACTGTAAAAAGATGCAACTACGGCTCAGCGTTCGTTAAGGACAGGCTCGTTCCAAACCGATGTATTGTTGGTTTGTTGAACAGCAGGTTATCGGAACTCTGCCGCACTTCTGGCTTGATGCTTGATAAAGCGCTCCTGCATGCACAGCTGCACGAAGATGCCGAACGAGAAAAATGTGAACAAGAAAACCAGTTATCTGGGCCAGTCACCGTTGATGCAGCGAAACACAGGCCAGCGAGAAGGCAGTCAGGTAATAAAGTGTCGGGATCATGAAAAACGCGCCTCGCCAGCGTGCACAGATTGTGTCACTTCTGCGGACAAAAAGCTGGAATTTTGTCCCGGCAACAAAGCTGTTTGCAAGTTTTGCAAAAAGAAAGGACCCGTCGAAGCAGTTTGCTTGGCTAAACAACGCTCGCAAAGCCGACAGTCGCATGCCATCGAGATGCATGCTGTCAAGACCAGTCATGAGACAAACGCAAAGTTTGTTTGGGTCTACTGTTCAAGGTCGACTCAGGAGCGGAAGTTACCGTCGTTCCAAGCACTTTTTCGGGAGTACCGTCGCGACTCGAAAAACTGGAGGGTGATCTTGCTGGTCCAGGAAATGATCCTTTGAAAGTAACTGGCTAATCCACAGCTACATCAGAGTGGAAGAGCTGCACCTGCGTACAGTCAGTGTACATGACATCATGCCTTCTCAGTCTAAACCTCTACTAGGCTATCCTGCTATCAAGAATAGTCGACAGCTGGGAAAGTTGGCATGGATTCATCTGTCTGCGCTCGTCTGTCTCACTTCTTTCCTGGTGTCCTGTCCCACCGCGTAGTTTATTGAAAAAAGATGTACCCTGCTATCCTCGTATTGGGAGTCGTGAAGTTCATCGACGCCACAGAGCAACCTGAAAAGCAAGCCAGCTCTGCAAGCATCGCAACCCTTGGCCAGGACATCTTCAAAGGGCTTGGTACTGTAGGGGAGGAGTACACTATTCGACTCAAGTCAAATGCCAGGCCATTTGCTCTCAGTGTACCTAGCAGAATTCCCATTCCTCTGTACAACTAAGCAAAGCAGGAGCTGGACCAGATGGAAAAACAAGGTGTCAACAGGCACATTACGAACCCGACGCCATGGTGTACCTGTCTGGTCGCAGTACCGAAGGCATCAGGCGGCATCCGAATATGTGTGGACCTAAAGCTCAACAAAGAAGTTCTCTGTGAAAGGCATGTGCTTCCAACGGTCAAATGGGTGCTCAGGCAACTGGGCGACACCAAGGTGTTCGCGAAGCTGGACGCGACAGCAGGATTTCACCAAGTGCGATCGTCCCAAGAATGCCAATAGTAGACTACATTCATCACGTCATTTGGACGCTACTGCTACTGTTGCCTACCTTTTGGCCTGGCTACAGCACCAGAGTATATTCAGAGAGAAATGATTCCAATTCAGGAGGACAACCGAACGTCGTCAACTTGATAGACGACATCCTGGTTTTTAGCAAAGATCGAGAAGAGCACGACAAGTGACTTTTTTGTGGGGTTTTACATGCCCACGACAAGCAGGAGTTAAACTCAACAAGTCAAAATGCTGCTTCAGTCAAGACAGTTTCTGGGTGTGGTCATCGACGCCAACGGTATCTCACCAAGTCCCAGCGAACTCTAAAAACTACACAACTTGGAGCCTCCCAAGAACGTTGCTGGGGTTAGGCGATTAATCAGCATGGCTTATCATATTGGTCACTTGCTGCCCGACCTTTCACAGGCAACTGCCCTTATTTGCACCTTGCTAGGCGAGCTAAATGCATGGTTACGGTATATTACACCGAGCTCAATAAAAGAGCTCCCACCTTATTTCCGAACTGTCCAATGAACCCTCACACGGTCAAATAAACCTCGAAAACCGCTGCGGAAGAGATAACCTCCTGTGTGCCACAGCAGTTTGTGCAAATTTTGCTGCATCTACAAGATATACATACTGGGTGGCTTAACTACCATGCACCAAGATTTAAAAATATGCAAATGTCACGCAGCTGGACAGAACCAAGGTAATATTGTCTGCCGTCGCTTGGAGATACTCAGATTATATTTTTTGGGTTACGCCTAATTACGTAATTATTTTCATAATTGATTAATCAACTTTTCTAATGCTATAAGTGGATAAAAAGTGAACGAGAGAATTGCACATCAACATGGAAAACTCCCGATACAGCTGTCTGTTGCTCAATACACGATACATAAAAGTGTTTTCCGAGCGTGAAAGAAACCCGCGAATACACGCAAAATTGCCACGCGACTGCCCGCTCAAGGCACTTTGCGTGTATTCGTGGGCTTCTTTCACGCTCGGGAAAACACTTCTACATAGCCCGTATTGAGCAATAGAAAGCTGTATCGGGAGTCTTCTAATGGATGGATGGATGGAGGTAAAACTTTAATTAAATTAAAGTCTTAAGTGCACAGCGGGCCGCTCCCACGTCAACAACAGCAACATGGGAGTCTTCCATGTTGCTCTACAATTTTCTCATTGACACATTTAATTTAAGTATAATATTTAAGAAGTGGATTAATTATAAGACTAATTATGTAATTAGGCACAATGTAAAAAATAATCTGAGTATCTCCAAGGGACGGCAACAACATTACCACGGTTCTGTGCAGCTACGTAACATTTGCGATTTTTTAAATCTTTGTGCACCCTGTAAAATACTGCTGTTTTCTGTGCAGATGTGTGCCTGATTTTCAAATTTGTTCCATCCTGGCTACCGATTTTTTTTTTTTTTTTTACAATGCGCATGCGGCGTATATTACACGCTTGCATGTTTTTATTCAACATTTTTTCCATTGTGGGAGTGTATGAGAGCGTAAGCTTCTGGGATGGTTATCCCCTATTAAAATTATCGAGCTTCTTCATGCATAATTTTTTTCGTATTTTGTCTTTGCAAAATAAAAGGTATGTGGGATTATTGTGATGTGGGTGTAAGTGTATTTGTGGACAGGCTGTAGCATGCATTGTTAAACACGCTTACATTGGCACATTCTCCTATGCAATTTAATAAAAAAGAAAGTCGCCTCTTTTTTTAGACCTTGCAAGAGCCACTCAGTCCTCAATGGACGAAAGCCAAATGAATAATATACACAGTCTATGTTAAGTGGAATCGGAATAAAAAAGGCATTTGCTCAGGTTTTCATCAGTAAACTGTATTAATGATGCTATAATCCAAGATAAGACGCCTGCCTTCGTCCCGCCTAATACATTCCCATTTGAAAGAGTTTATATAGCTGATGTGCACTCATAAGTTCCAGCCATGAACAGCCACTTTGCTCTAGTGCGTTGCATATCGCAAGCTCGCACCGTTTCATTTCCTAATTTATACCGAGGCGACACTACAACGTTGCTTGAACGGTTTTAAGAATGAACGGAAGCAGCGATAAGCATGAAATACAACAGTTCCCGGTGTAGTCCCTATTTTCATCTGATCGAGGTGTAGCACACAGGCCAATGCATTTTTTTTAATGCTTGGGTGAATGGCTAGACCAGACAAACAAATTGTGCGCGTGAGCGGAACTTGAGTGGGCTTTGAGTGCTGCCCGATCGATCCGTGTTCACGTCATTCACGCCCTGCGTAAGATGCCTTCATGTTAGCGAAGCATTAAGCCTGGTACACTTATCACTCTAATCTGAAATAACGAATTTCCTGCGCACTGGGTTTTACTCACTCCACTATGAACGAAAATTTAAGGGAGGCAGAGTGCTCAATGTCAAGCCGCCGGCGCCCCTAAGCTGGGACCGCTGACAGCAGCGCCATGTATCTGCTCGCAGCAGAACTACTCGGTGCGCCCGCGCACTGCCGAATATAATCTGGACGCTCGCGCGCGCGCGCAGTGTCAACATCTAAATGTTCTCACACCGTGCTTCCAACGCATCACCTCAAGTCCAAACTACCCGCAGACAAATGGGGAAGTTGAAAGGATGGTGCACACGTTCAAAGAATTGTTTGGGAAAGAAGCACACAATCCTTTTCTGGCTCTTCTGTCGTACAGAGACACTGCAGGCATCACAGGGTTCAGCCCAGCGCAGCTACTGTTGGGCTGCAGCCAGCGAACAGGCTTTCCAAGACAGTGGACCGCCTCGAACCGAAGTGGCCTGCGCCAGACGATGTCAAGTGCCAAGACGAAAAGGTGAGAAGGCGACAGAAGAAAGACTTCGATCAACGTCATGCCGCGACCGTCCTTCCTCCGCTGCAGCCGTGAGATACGGCGTGTGTTCTCAGCCCAGCCTCGAAGCCCCGCTCGTACGTCGTGGAAACACCTACCGCGCCGCTTGTCCGTAATAGGGTGCATCTAGTGCCCTATTCAGACCCAACGATGAGCCAGCTCAGAGTGAAAACCGCAAGGAGCACGAACAGCAGACCATGGTAACAGACACCACAGCAACAGCGACACCACGAGTCTCCAATGATCGCAGAGTGAGAGTCACCAGGTTTGGGCGTCGAGTCAAGACTTCAAGAAGACGACTTGTGAAGTGTTTGGTGTTTCTTGTGTGCATATCTTGGTGGAGAGATGTAGAGGGCACTACATGCCATGCGTTCTATATCTATGGTGCAGTCCAATAAGGGTGTGCGCATTCGTTCGGTGAACTCGGCTCCGAGTCACTTGCGTAGACGTGGCTAGCGTCTGTCAGCCCCCTTCATCGCACAACGCCTAGCTGCATCAGCCAGCGTGGCACGCCACAATGAGAGAGAAGGCACTGGTTTTTAGCACGCCACGCACAGGCATCATCACTGATATGTGGCACGGTCCGGCTAGAGGTATGGACGATTCATCTGCACCACCTAAACCATTAATGAAGTGAGCACCCTGCCATTTGTTTCCACGGTGCAGCAATGGCACCCTCTAAACTACGCCATTCATTTCAAAAGGTGCAGGAAAGGCGCAAGGCACCATGGTTCACGATTCTGCTGCACCCTCTCTACTGACTGTACTGACCTGATGCAGACGTACAGATGCGAAGCAGCAGCGTACCAGACAACACTGCACACATGCGCAAGCGCTATTAAAATCTCGCTTACGTGCATCAGCCATGTACAGTGGAATCTCGATGATACGAATCTCACGGGGTCACGAAAAAAATTTGTATTAGCCGAAATTCGTATCATCGAAACAGAATTAAAACTAGCTAAATTAAAGAGTCGAGAGATGAACTCACTCAGGCACACGTACGTAAAAAGCATTTACAGTATATACCACCTATAACGTAACCGTTCATAGTGTAGAACTGGCTACAACGCAGCCTTTTCCGACTCCCGTTTGCCCTGCCATAGAACTCCATGTATACGCATACCGCTTACACTGCAGCCGCGTGAGACGAAATTGCGACTTCCGTGGGAAAATCTTGCCGACAACGGCGGTAGCGAGCACGAGGTGCGCCCACCGATGGGAGGAGATCAACGAGGGCGATGCAGAGGAGGAGCATGAGACGAGGAGCATGAGACGTGGAGCATGAGTCCAAGGGCGATAAAGTCATCACCGCGCGCCGTATGTGCAAGTGAAAGCGCGCGGGGGACGCGCGCCTTCACGGACAGCGAACGCATAGCGAAGAGCAAATGCGACTTCCGTTGCGCGAAAGGCCGTGGGGGTATGGGAGGAAGGGAGGGAGGGCGACGTTGTGCTGCGGCGCCAAATGCTTATCTTGCAACCGAGCGCAAGGGTAACTGGCGACGCAATCTCCCCACGCGAAAGGAGCAGAGCGGGAAGGTAGCGCGGGAGGGAGGGAGCGGGGGGGGCTCCTACTCTGCCAACAAATGCGTTCTACTTTGTGCCTGTGCCGGCTGTCGGTGTTGTCGCGCGCACCGTGTCTTGAAAGCGATCTCTACACGGCTCTGACCTTTGTATGCGCTGTGCTTACACCGCTCAGTTTCCGTTGAAGTGATCGACCGCACTGAACCTTCGCTTGCTGCAAGCGCGGCCGCCGCAGCGAGCGAAGCGACAAAAAGAAAAGCACAAAAGCAACAAAAGCGCCACCGCTTCAAACAACTCTTCGCGCCGAGTCGCGGCTTCCGCGCTGTCCGGCGCCGCGTCCGCGCCAAAAGAGAAAGGGAAAACGCGCGTGACTGCGCACTTTTCTCTTTCGCGGCCGTCGGTGGGGCGGCGTTTATTCGTATCAACCGACGCGGGTCGAAAATCGACTCATAACCGTTCTCTAGCACGTTGCAAAGTAATGGGGCTCGGCCGGGACCTCAGAAAAATTCGTATCATTCCGGAAATTCGTATTAGCCTGATCGTATCATCGAGATTCCACTGTATACGCAAGCATGAGGGTATTTACGCCTCAGAAGCCGATTATACCAGCACTCCAGGACCCATTCAACCTTACTCACACTATGGACATTAATTGGAAAGAACACCTGCACCACATCTGCACCTTGGCATTTGTTTCAAGTGTCGTGCTGTGCCTGCCCTACGGAAATCGAGCTGCACGGTTTCTGAACTTTTCGTGAACCTCAGTGAACTGGCTCACAGTGGTGCAGGCAAATCGAGCGGACTTTTGGTGTGGCATATTGCAGCTAGGTGCAGCCTCCGAGATCTTGGAGGGTGCGCCTAGCTTTGCCAGCTATGTGCCAGTGCAAGAGAGAGCTGCGATAAGAGAAGTGCTACTTGTGCGCGGTGACCGTGCATGCGGCTACACGTAGCGGTAACTAAGACCAGTGTTGCTCAACCCCATAATCAATGGGGAAATTTCAGACTGCCATGAAGAATGAGTATGGAAACCGGCAGAAAGTGGTATGCTCAGTGTGCAACGGTTGGCATTTCTGGTTTCCAAGACAAATCTAGTTCATTATATCCATTGGCTTCGCGGGGACCAATAGTCCGAAAAACTTGTTCACCATAAAAAACTAAATTTATAAGGCTTAGAGTGGCATAAAAATCTTTAATAATGCCCTGCCTCATACTACGCTTGGAGGCGATCAGATTTGCTTGGATTTATCTCCGTATACAGTCGACAAGAGTGTCACCATGTTGGCGATCTCCGTTAGCGAAGATCGCCATGGAGATTGAACAAATTAGTCCCGTTACTTTGCACGTGGGCTCCGGCCGTCCCATTCGGCGCGTAGCCCAGCAGAAAAGTGCTCTGCAACGGTGCGCTGCCGGAGCTGATCGCGGAGGCCACGCTTCGCACCACTTGGCTTTCGCGAAGACACAGGAGGTGGCGCCAATCCCACAAATGTGAAGCTGCGCACATCTCCGAGGCACACAAACCACGTGCAAAATATCAACTGAACTTAAAAATAAAAATAAAAACGGAATACGCAAAGTGATTATGACGATAGTGCTGATTGAAAAAAGTAAGAAAAGAAAAAGTGTCGTCCCCTAGAGCGTTTTGTCAGCTAAGGAAACGCGGGCATGACCTCTGAGACGGGAGGATGGCGCGCGCTTGCGTCTCCAAATCTTGGAGGGGATAGAGCAGGCTACTGAAAGCCAAGCCTGGGCAAGTCAGTGGAAAATCCTACATGGCGGCGACTAATAACGGGTAGCGTGGCTCGGAATGCGATTTACTCCGGAAAAATCGAACTTTGGAGCCTAATTTAGCCCAAAAATCGATCGCGAAAATGCATTAGCTCTATGGGAACCCTGACGGTGCATTTATGAAGTCCGGAATATCCAACAAGTCCAAATTTTTGGAGTCCAAAAAATCCATCGGCAACTGTACATGGATCTCCGAGGATTTCAAGGAGAATTGCATTTACTTTGTTATATCCATTATTTAATTATATCCTGTCTCAATATAACGAGGTTTAAGTGTACTTTGAAAATCTTACATGCTTGCCCCTATGTTCAACGACCTTGGGATGCCTTTATTTGAGCTTTGATAGCTCCATTCGTCGTCGCTGGCTTGTACAGTCGAATCTCGGTTAATTCGAACACACTTCATTCGAAATTCTGGTTTATTCGAACTGACGCTGTGGTCCCGTGAAAGTTCTGTATTCCAATAGGCAAAAAACGGCTGGTAATTTGAACATGCAAGCATTTGCGAACATACCGCGCTCAGAGAATGCTCTCAGCAGCAAGCCAAATGGCGTGGCGGCGCCTCCGACCAGCATTGCTCCAACCCTGCCATCGAGCAAAAACTTAGGAGAGACCCCCGAATGCCGCAAGCAAAGAAAACAAAAAATTGCAATAGACATTTCACCCTCTGTGAAATGGCAAGATCGCCATTTCTGCGTAGTGCCGGAATACGCCCGTACATGCTGACGTCTCAGCCACGCAGAGAAAATGGCAGTGAACTCTTCTTTCTACTTCCTCTATTTTCTGGTCACGTTTTGACGTGTTGGTAACGCTGCAGCTGCGGTGCAGAGGGAAGCAGTGGTGGAGGCCCAGTCCGGCCTACGCTCACTTCCCAATAAAGGCAGGAAACGAAACTTCAGGGAGCAGGCTAAGCTGGCGCCGGGCCGGCGGGCGCGCACTGAGACTGTCCAAGATGAGGGAGCTAGCTACGAGGGAGTTGAGAGGGACGGCGAGGGGAGCCACCGAAGCCACTGCCACGGAAGCGGCAGATTTGCCGAGGCCAAATCCGCTTCCCTGCCGCCCTCCTCCCTCACCTTCAACAGTTTCCACGCAGGTCCATCGGCGCCGCCACTCCCGCCGGCTCGGCACCAGCTTAGTCCGTTCCTCGATGTTTCGTTTCCTGCCATCATCGGCAAGCCAGCGTTGGCCAGCGTGGGCAGTTTCGTGGTCCTCACTCGCAATGTGCTTGTGCTGTGATGTTTCACGACTTGTACCATTCGTGCATCGTGCTATGGTGCATGAATACTTCAAGAATAAGTCTTTTTAATTCAAACTTCTTTTAATTCGAACAAATTTTTGGGCCCCTTCGAGTTTGAATTATCGAGATTCGACTGTAACTGCAAAGCTGGAGAAGCAGGAATCTGGTTTACTGCAACCGCACTATTACAAGATGAACTGGTGCTCGGATGCGGGTTTGGACAGTGCTCTGTGTAGGGTTGGGCGGTAAAAAAGAACTACTGGAATTCTCATGCAGAACATGAAAGAATTGTTACAGTCGAAAGCACCTAAGTATCTAAGTTTGAGCTGGCACAGGAGCACCGGAAGCTTGCTGCACAAGTGTGTACACAAAGCGTACACAAAGGCGCGGTAGGACAAGCCCCGGATTGCTAGAATACAAATTTAACCAGTGCTTAGTTGACAACTGCATAACTGACAACTGCATGATAACAAAATGTTGCAACCAAACGACTGCACACTCTTCGGGTCATGCGGGAGACCTTCGTCATGCTCAATGACCTTCGTGTGTGCGACGCATGCAACTGCCTACGAAAGACATTGTGACCAAAATGCGAAACATTATGTATGTAAATGCGCTGCAAGTGTTACAGCACAAACTGCGGGGCACCAGAAAATGAATTTCATGGCCCCAAATGTTTCGGTCAACAAGCTTCCCAGCAAGAGATTTTATCAGCTGTGATTACAACCAAGAAGTGACGGCAACACAATTTTGTACTGTGTCGAAACCATACAGAGATACCGCTGTGCAGCTGTGGTTGATGATGTGAGCACGTGGGAAGGGAGTGCGACCCACACAATTATTTTTATCTGAAATATTGAAGCCCAAATTTAGGGGTGCTGCCCTCATGCAAGAATACACAGTAGTCCACCACCAGCCCTTCATTGTGCTCGGCAGACAAACGCCACAGCTCCCGAACCGCGATGCTGCAAAGCCGCCACAGTCCCAGATGAACGCACAGTGCTTACCCAGAGTGATCTGCGCGTCTGCCTTGAGGACAGGGCGCTTGCCGGAAGACTCGAGGAGCTGCTCTTGGTCACTCTCCTGCGGCTGCCACGAGTTCAATATTGTGCACCGCACCTCCTCTGAAAACGGGTCCTTGCAGGCCACGGCCCTGAGAGGAATAGGCATGGCAAAGGGCACAAGGACGTGTAGAACAATCTCTGTAGACAGATAATCAACAGTCTTTGCCGGGCAGCTGTCCTCTTAAAGGGCAACTGCAGCAAAAGTTTGGACCATATAAAAGGCCTAGTTTCCCCATATTGGAGATACGCAGGAGCAGTCACGGAAATTCAACGTTTGAAATACGAGTTGATGCATCCCAGAAAGCTAGCAGAAATAAATATTTTCGGTGCCTAAGCTAAAACATGATTAAAAATTTATATGCAGCCATTATTGCTTGCCAAAAATGACGCCAAAAGTTGAGAACCAGCACGGTGATGGGACATGATCTCCAAGGTCAGCCAATGCTCAAGCGCACCACGCTAGAAGTCTCGGAGGTCATGGTGTGGCATTTATACATGTTTATGTACAGTCTCACCCGTTTATAATGAACTCGACAGTTCTGCAAAAGGTGGTCATTATATCAGTAGTTCGTTATATATGAAGTTGTTCTTTAAAACGTACAACAATAAAGACAGTGACGCTGGCTTTGGCAGCTATGATTCGACATCACTTTGATTAAAAATTTTTAGCTTCATTAACTTCAACATGAACCAGTTAACTGGCTTACTTTTCCATATTAATGCAATTCATTTTTGTGTTCAGCACTTTCCCGCATCAAGCTGCAAGTTTCTGTTAAAAAAAGTCATCTAAACAATGAAACGTGGCTTGTGGCTCCCTTAAAACTGCGCCCGAGTGGTTTTGATCACCTGCCATTTCACAACTACAAGTGCAGCCAACGCAATATTTTTTACAAGAGCTTGTGATATAATTTGCTATCAGTGGGAAACAAGGAATTCTGCATATGATAGCAAAGTGTTCTAGTTGGATTGAAGCAGAAACTACTGCGGCATGCGGACATTTTTCGAAGATTACAGCTCCAGCATCAGCCACACATTGAGTGCCGAGAGTCATGAAGTTGCATTTTCTATGTTGGTTCAGCTGGAAAAGTACAAAGTTCGAAAGGTAGAGCATGAACTTATCAACGATGTAAACATAGCAGTGACGAACAGTAACCGCCAACTCTTGTGCACCCAGTTCGGTTGAGATTCCATACTTCGGATCTCCATACGCACCCTCCTTTTACGGCGACTGGTTTCGAAGTGTTCGTTATAGCAGTATGGCGCTTTTTAATATGTTCGTTATAGCTGGATGCAGGTTCATAGGCAGGGTTGGAAAATCCAGTGAAATTGTTACATCAAGAATTGTTACAAGTGGGTTCAACTGTACTGCAGTGAAACCTCAATATAATGAAGCTGTACTTGCAACGAAGTTGAATGAAGAATTTTGTTAATACGGGTTTTAAAGTTCTAGCAGCAAAAACATCTTCACAATTTCCCAGAACATTCCTGGTAGACAGTAGCTTGTCTGTAAGCAGTTCTAAAATTGCAAGGAGGCTTATTTATTTACCAGAGTACCAACAGCACCTTTAATGGGCATTACAGTGGGGGGGATTACATAACAAACAAAAAGAAAATAGAGGCAACATAGGATCAAGCACAGCATGTTCATTACTATACTATTACATCATGAAGCGACTGTACAAACGTATCATTTGAGGTTATTTTCACAATATCATGTGGTAACCAATTCCAGTCACGGATTGTATTGAGGAAAAAGGACTTGCTAAACACGTTAGTTTTACATAAAGCTTCTTTCACATTGAGTTCATAATCAACTCTCATAGACACGTAGTCAGGCAAATGTAAATATTTCATGCAATCAATACCTGTTTCTAATGAAAAATATCATGGAACAGTTTTAATCTATGAATTAAACGTTTGTTCAGCATGTCCCACCCAATTTTCTCTTTGGCCTTTGGTACACTAAAATTCCTTGTGTAACTTAAATACAAAGTGCACAGCCCTACTCTGAACTCTTTCCAGATTGTCTATGTGTCCAAGGATCCCAAACCGTGCTGGCATATTCAAGTATTGATCGGACACTGGAAAGAGAGTAGAGCCTTTGCTTTAATTGTTTTGTGTTTCTTTTGCGCAATGTAAGTGAAAGTACATTTTTCTTACATAAAGTGTCAAGTTTGTTGTGGCGGAAATTTCGTTGTAGCGGCATTCGTTGTAGGGGGCATTCGACTGTAATGTGATCAATGTGACGCGTTTGAGATAAATCAGTGGTAAAATACACTCCAAAAATATTTAAATTCTGACACAGTCAGCAGTTGCATCCCATTAATATTATAATTAGACTGAAATTGTTTCTTTTTCTTTTCATAAAACCTAGAACACACGATGCTTTGGCAGTACAGTCGAGTACCGCTACAACGAAATTCACGGTACACACGGGAAATCTCTGCGATGGGGTGGGGGCAAAGGTTGATACGTACCGAAGGTGGTCAATAAAGTGTCAAGTTCGCGAGAGAATGCATTTCGTGCCGCTGTTACAGAATTTTTCTTACATTGCGGCCGACGCTTAACTCAACGTGCATGCCCGGCCAAGCGCGATCAAAACACTCATTTTGCGACACATGCACTGTCGCAATGAAGCGGTTTGAATTATCACAATTTCATTGCATATTTATGACAAAGTCGGCAAGCTTGCGCTTACCAGAAGTTTTATTTGGAGAAGTCAATAAGCCTGGATGTTTTACGCTTCACGGCAAGCAAAGGCGTTGCGCGAGCCTCACAGTCCGTAAAAAGAGCCATCGCAATGTTATGGTCGTGGGCTCCGATAACTTTTAAGATGAGGTCAAAAGGTTCCATTACTTTCAAAGCAGTTGCCGGAGTCAGAGTGTCTAGCGGGTTGTCTTTTTCCCCAGACGACGAGACATTGGCATCATGTTGACAACAGCAGCTGCAGCACGGCCGCCATATCGTGAAAGCAATCTGCGCCGTGCACAAAATGCGCGCCCGCGCGGTCCTCATCTTTAAAGCGATCTGCGATGTGGCCAAAGTGCAACGAGTGCCGATAGAGTCGTGTGCGTTGTGCTTTCGACGTTTAGTTCACGTTGAAGCGAGAGACAGCACGGTGGTCAATTCGCTCGCTGCTATTGCCGCGCCTTCTCATTCCAGCTTGTTGACACCGAGTTTCCGCGGTCATCGAGCGAGATGTTCTCATGTTTACCTGTGCGCACGTGACACCATGCTAGGGAATTTAGTAAGCGAATGTTTACAAGTTTATACGGCAGATAAAACTACGATCCTTAGTTCGTATAGCTGTCTACTATAATCGTCTATTGCAATCGATGCTTCGCCTTTCGGGCGAAATTGCGAAATTGTTTCCTTCTGTTTTCTGTCTCGGCGATCATATGTGCCTCCTCTTCGAGAGAGAGAAATTTACGCTTATTCGTTGGCGTAGACATTTCGACAGGACACAGAAAACGGCAGCGATTGCGGTGATCCCCTGCAGTCTTGCGCAAGCACGTGATGACCAAGCGTGGCTGTGGATTGCAGTGGCTTAAATCGGTACTTTGAATTTGATTTTGTTCGCGAAAACCTCGTTCAAGCGAACACACGATCCTCACAGCTTTGGAAGGGCTTTCTAATTTGAATACTCGGCAGTTCCAATTTCAGTTCAGTCAGTTTCGTTCACGAAAAGTTCGTTGAAGCAGAAATACCGAATAAAACGCCTTCGGTATGGAGAGACTTTTCTTGTATTAATGGGCAGCTGACGGGGAATCTGAAATCTTTGTTGTGGCGGAAATTTCGTTGTAGCGGCATTCGTTGTAGGGGGCATTCGACTGTAATGTGATCAATGTGACGCGTTTGAGATAAATCAGTGGTAAAATACACTCCAAAAATATTTAAATTCTGACACAGTCAGCAGTTGCATCCCATTAATATTATAATTAGACTGAAATTGTTTCTTTTTCTTTTTAGAGAAACACATGTGCACTCTTTTTTTTTACGTTAAGGTTCATATGCCATGTTGAAATCCACCGTGTCATCCTGTCGATGTCACCTTGAAATATTGCACAATCATTTAAATTATTAATAACCCTGTACAATATGCAGTCATCTGTGAACATACGCACAGTACAGTTAATATTGTCAACAATGCCATTAACATACATCAAAAAGAGCAGTGGGCCTTTGTGGTACTCCTGACATCACATCAGCCTCGCTCGATTTCTCGACTTTAATAACAACCCTCAAACGTCTAGGCTGCAGATCATTTTTAACAGCAAAGCTGTTCAAGCCAGCCGTAATTTGTGGAGCGTAGCCGTGATAGCCATGGCAACCCGGACGAGGAGGAGACCTCGTGCGCATTCCTCGCCAACTTCCTGCCTTTCCGACCCCTGCCTCTCTTCTCTCCGCGGTAGGCTGAGCCAGGAGAAAAAAAAGAAAAAAAAAGCTGAAAGCTTGCAAAGGGGAAAGCTTGCAAGACACAGCGAAGCTGGTCGATTGATATCGAGTGGCTAGCCTTGAACGCATTCGGCGTCTGCAAGCAGCAGCATTCTTGGCACTGTGCCAACCTTGGTTAGTCTGCCTGCGTTTGTGGCATGCCAGGAGCACTGTCGCTCGCAGGCGCCCACGCGTCCAGCGCTAGTCACGCGAAATGTCGCGAAAGGGAAGGTACCTCCGAAAATGATCGCTTGAAAATACCTTCCTACATGCATAGTTAAGTTAAACCAAGTTAAGACCCAGCAGCAACCAAGTTCATACCTAGCAGTAGCAGCCAGTAAGCTTCGCTGTGCCTAAGCTTTGCGCGACCGAGTGCGAACTTCCCCGATTTTTTTTATCCAATTAATTACAGTAGTGTCAATGCCATACCATGACAACTTTTCTATTAACAAATCACGCTGCACAACGTCAAAAGCTTTCTTGAAATCAAGAAATATGCAATCAATCGTTCCGCCTTTATCGAATAGACTTTCTAGGTCACGAGTTAATTCCGTGAGCTGCACGACACAGGAAAATCCACTGCGGAAACCATGCTGGCAATTGTTTAACAGGGTGTTCTCATTTGAATGTTTAATTATGTTAGAGAAAAGAACATGTTCCAGAACCTTGCACACTGGTACCACAGGTTGGGCCATAATAGCATGCTCATGAGTGCAGTGCCGTTCACGCCGAGAGCAATGCATCAGCATTTGCACGTGCTGCATCACGCGGCACTGTATATCTTGGAAGCCATGGCAGACGATGCTTAGCAGTCATCAAATGGCGCCCACAAATTCAAAATATACGAATATTCGTCTCAATAAAAAAAGTCAGTATTGCTCAAAACGCAAAGCATTGAAAGCGATGGCGAAGTACCGTATATACTCGTGTAATGTACACACTTTTTTCCCAAAAATCCGAAGCAAAGTTGTGGGTGCATTTATTATGCAGGGTAAATTTTATGTGAACTTTTTAGAAACAGCACAAATTGAAAGGTAAGGTGGTAATGATTTGAAAAATGCATTATATAACTTATCTTTGCAGTAAAAATACACATATACTACATTGGAACCCTGATTATATGACTTCGAGGGGCCCAAGCAAAACCGTTGTATAATCCGGGCGTCGTATAATCGAAAAACTACGAATATAGGCAGTGACCCTCAGTCTTACTACAGTGGCTAGAATTGGGAAGTGCGACGACCGCCGGCCAAGCGGCTCGTATGGGAGGCGCCGAAACACGCGGAGAGCATGAGGGCACTCCCTCCCGCATACCATAAAAACCCGCGTATAATACGAGGTTTTTTTCTAAATTTTACCATGTAAACTTTCTGCCTCATATTATATGCAGATCCCAAAGTTTTCAGCGTAAAATTTGCAGTTTCGGGTTCGTTTATGATAACTGCTATCATCATCAAGACTCGTAGCGGAGCATGCATCATCTTGCGGTGGCGTCGGTAGGCTGCTGCTGCTTTCAACGGGCGCCATTTTGACCATGCTAAGAATCGGCACGTTCACTAGTCTATCTCGCACGATGTCGGGACCGCGAAAGTAGTCCCCAGCTGCCTTTAAAAGGAAAATTATTTTAGCTGCCGAGGCCATCGGAAATTGCGCCGCAGGGCGGCACTTTGGCGTCACCGAGGGCAGCGTTCACGGCTCGGATGACATCCCAGTTGCAAAGTTGCAACGGCGGCAGATAAGCGCATTTGGCCTTGGCAACAACGCCGTCGCTTCGGTGGCAGTGGCTCCCCTCACCATCCCTCTCAACTCCTCATAGCTCCACCCACCTTAACGGGAGTCTGAAAAGACCGTACTATATCCGGTCCTGCACTATAAGCGGTTACGTTATAAGTGGTCTATACTGTACAAACCAGACTGGTTACTGGAATGTATGATAATGAGAATGAAGAGCCGAAGGTTTTATGAGCACGTGAGACGCGAGGGCATACTGCAGCTGCCTAGTCGATCATGCCTCAAGATTTACACGTGCAAGGACAACAGCGGGTTCGGTTTCAATTCTGTCTTGGCAGAGATTGCCAAGAAATTGCCAAGAAAACAATCAATTGATGAATTCAAACAACATGGCAGACTCCTAGTGGATGAAATGAAATCGATGCCTATTCAAAGTCAAAGGCAGGAAGACGATAGTCAAAAGTGGCTGCAGTAACTGTTTTGATGAGCTTCTGGTATCTCTGCAGAAGGCGAACAGAGACCTCGCTGTGCTTAGACTTTTGTGATAACAACAGGCTCCTTTATCCTTCGGAGAAGCTTCTCTTTGTGGATGCCCTTCACGACATGGTTCAGCTACAATCAGCTACACCAAGACAGTATGGATGAGCTGACCTCCTGCTTGCAGAAAAATTCTGTCAGGATCGGCTGTACACGCCATGGCATCAATCTTAGGAATCAGATTATCAAGTTTTTTTTCATCACGCGCCTTCACTTCTTCACAAAGTCTCCCCCCCCCCCCCTCCAGACAAAGTGGTTTAGCCCAACTACGCATGTGCGGCTCTGCTTTCCCTCTCTCGGACAGCATCCCCCTAGAAAAAGTAGTTCAACTACTCTCTCTCTGACTCACAGCCACGTGCGCCTGCATGCGATTGGCTACTGCTTAAGTGTTCTGTCATTCGTTAAGCTGCAAGATTGTGTGCGCAGTCGTGTCCTCGGAACGCAGTGCTCGTCCGCTCCGTAAGAGATGGCTGATGTGGCTGCCGTGAAACGGCAGAACCTGCCAATATCCGCAAAGCTGGAAATCATTAGAAGAGTTGAATGCGGAGAAAAGAAGTCAGATGTTGCCGCAGAGTACAGCATCCCAAGAAGCACGCTGAGTACGATATTGTCGCAATGTCAAGAACAGAGGTTGCACAGCCCTGATCAAGAGGAATAGCAGCAGGTCGCCTTTTTAATACTGCGCGCTACTGCGACTTTTTCGCCGCACCTTGATAGAAACGCTGATGCCTGCTCGCATAGTCCTCCTCTTCATCAGAGTACATTTATGTCCCTCTGAAGGAAGCATCGTCCCAATGCACAACTTTAGCAAAGGGTACAGAGTACAAAGCAAAGGGTACTTTAGCAAAGGGTACAAAGGGCACAGAGTAACACACGCAAAACAAAACAAAAAAAACAACAACAGAAAAGAACAAACGAAACTTAGTTTGACAGATACGGCTTCATCCGCACCACATACACCACTTCGGGTAAGTGCTTGCGGCGACTGGAGCTACTGTCACTGTCAGGAACGACTCCCCCCCCTTGTAGGTCACGTCTCTGAGGCGTCTGATCACTCTGTACGGCCCAAAGTACCGTCTTGGCAGTTTTTCGGAAAGTCCACGATGGCGTATGGGTATCCAAACCCATACTTTATTGCCGGGAGTGTAGAGAACGGACCTGTGTCGAAGATCGTACCGTTTTGCATCTTGGTCTTTGCTGATAGCAGATACATACACGGGCAAGCTGTCTGGCTTCTTCGGCGCACTGAGTAAATTCGACAACATCAGTAGGTATGTCATCACACTCGTGCGGCAGCATGGCCTCCAACGTCGTCGTGGCTTCGTGACCGTGGACCAAGCTGAAGGGTGTCATTCGAGTAGTTTCTTGTCGAGGTGTATTGTATGCGAAAGTTACTAGGGCAAAATCTGATCCTAGTTCTTGTGTTCCACGTCGACATACATGCATAGCATGTCTGCGAGGGTCTTATTAAGCCGCTCAGTTCGTTGGTCTGGGGATGATATGCGGTTGTTTTCCGGTGGCTTGTACCACTTAGTGCGAGAACCGAGTCAAGAAGTTCTGCAGTGAAGACAGTGCCCCTGTCTGTGATAACTACTTTTGGGGTGCCGTGCCGAAGGACGACGTTTTGAATTAAAAAATGAGCCACTTTGGCTGCTGTGCCCCGCTGCGTAGCTTTAGTCTTCGCATAGTGCGTCAGGTAATCGGTTGCAACAATGATCCATTTATTGCTGGCTGTAGAAGTTGGAAATGGGCCCAGAAAATCCATTCCAACTTGGGTGAAAGGCTGTCCGGGTACTTCGACTGGATGTAAGAGACCTGCAGGCTTGCCGGGAGGTGCTTTGCGTCTTTGGCAGTCGGCACATGTTTGTACATGATGTTTCACAGCAGCGGGTAGCTTTGGCAAATAGTACTTGCGTCGGATTCGGGACAGCGTTCTCATGTAGCCTAGATGACCTGACGTGGCTTTATTGAAGCATGCATGCGATGCCGGTACGACAAGCAGGTACGTGCGGGCGCTGGCAGAAAAGTTCTTATAGAGAACATCATTCCACAGATAAAACGACGCAGTCACCTGGCATAGAGTCGCTTTACTTCGGCCTTCAAGAAATTAATGAGTGGGAGCAACTCTGGGTCGTGGCACTGCTCCTGTGAAATGGTGACGGCATCGACTCCCAAAAATGCAGCGTCCACATCATCGGTACCTGCGAGCTCGACGGGTGACCGCGAAAGGCAGTCGGCGTCGGTGTGCCTCTTCGCTGATTTGTAAATTATGGTCACGTTGAACTCCTGAAGCCTACGACTCCAGCGCGCCAGACGGCCAGATGGATCTTTCAAGTTAGTCAGCCAACAAAGAGAATGATGATCGCTGACAACCTTGAATGAACGGCCGTACAAATACAGGCGCAATTTGGTAACCGCCCACACCACAGCGAGGCATTCCTTCTCGGTAGACGAGTAGTTTTTCTCTGTACGAGAAAGAGTTCGGCTGGCGTAGGCGATTACTTTTTCGGAGCAGTCTTGCCACTCCACCAGTACGGCCCCCAGACCAACATTGCTTGCATCGGTGTGAAGTTCTGTAGGGGCTACCAGGTCAAATTGCGCAAGAACTGGAGGTGTTTGCAGGCGCTGGCGTAGTTCGTAAAATGCCACTTGCTCATTTTCACCCCACAAAAAGGGAACATCGTCTCGTGTAAGGCGTGTTAATGGGGCAGCAATACGTGAGAAGTTTGCAATGAACCGCCGGTAATAGGCGCACAGCCCCAAGAAGCGCCTCACTACCTTCTTGTCGGGCAGTGTGGGGAACTGCCACAGCGCCTGTTTTGTCTGGGTCAGGTCGTACACCCTCGTAACTGACATAGGGCCGAGGAAGCACAGTTCACTGAAACCAAAATGACATTTCTCGGGCTTTAACGTCAGGCCAGCCGAGCGTATGGCTTGAAGAACGGTGAGTAACCGGCTTAGGTGCTCCTCGAATATAGCTCGGAAGACTATGACGTCGTCTAAATTGACCAAGCAAGTTTGCCACTTTGGGCCTGATAGTACGGTGTCCACTAGACGCTGAAAAGTGGCTGGCGCTGAGCAGAAACCGATAGGAAGTACCCTAAATTCTTAATGACTGTCGGGGGTCATGAAGGCCATTTTCTCACGATCTCTCGTCGACCTCTATCTGCCAATACCTGCTCCGTAGGTCCATTAATGAAAAATAATGTGCATGCCGCAGCCTGTCCAGCGCATCGTTTATGCGTGGCAGCGAGTAGACGTCTTTCTTCGTAATTTGCGGTAATCGATGCAGAAGCGCAAGCTGCCGTCTTTCTTTTTGACTAAGACCACGGGTGACGTCCAGGGACTGTTCGAAGGCTGTATCACGTCATCCTCTAGCATCTTGGTCACTTGCTTTTGAATCTCTTCACGTTCCTTTGGAGCTAGATGGTAGGGGTTTGTCAAATCGGCCTCGTGGTATCATCCGTGATTATACGGTGCTTGGTCAGTGGTGTTTGTTTCACGTTTGACATAGTCGAAAAGCAATCTTCAAACTGCTATATCAGCTCCAAGAGGTGCTGTCTCTCAGAAGGCGACAGGGTGGAGCTGACGTCGACAGACAAATGTGTGGAGGCCGGAACGGTTGTTTCTTGACGTTGTACAGCCAAACAATTTTTTACTTGGGTGACTTCGTCGTAGTACGCAATTAGGGTGCCCTTCTGGATGTGACGGCGTTCGTTGCTGAAGTTCGTGAGAAGGACTTCCGCATTACGCAGTCATGTCGAGGCCTCTAGCAATTGAAACGCCTTGGGTTAGCAATAGTGCAACGATTTGCTCCGCAATCACATCCCAATTGTAGGACTTCCGGCACGAGACAGATACAAGGCGGCAGGAGCGCGGTTGAATGGTGATATCGTCGGCGATTCGCAGACGCTCATGTTGCCCGTCATGAATGGTGTCGACATAGGGGATTGCAGAGAACGTCACCATACAGTCTGGAATGTTTGTGACGGCGCCGTGATTTCTCAGAAAATCCATCCCCAAGATGAGGTCTTTGCAGCAGTCGGGGAGAATGACAAAAGTGGCAACGAAGCTGGAATCACCGATGTGGATTCGAGCGGTGCATGTTCCCGTTGGTGTCATTAACTGTCCACCGGCACTTATGTGTGGACCGGTCCACGACGTCTTTACTTTCCGAATGAGGTCGGCCAGCTCTTGCCGCATGATTGAGAAGTCTGCACCAGTGTTAACAAGTGCTGTGACGTGATGTCCATCTATCAGAATGCTAAGATCGGCATGGGCAACGTCGTCGGCGTTAGTATTCGTCGTCTTCATATCGTCTTCTTGGGTAGCGTGGGGGGTATTTTTGGCGTCTCGACACTGGGCAACCTTCCCCCCGGAGGTCGCTGCCCTTAGTTTCCCCGGTGCGGACTAGGGGAACGACCACCCCTGACAACGTCAGCGAAACTCTGGCAGTTTGGGGAAGTGTAATGCACAGGTGACGGGGACTGCAAGCGATGACGTGGTGAAGCTGCTTGGCTGGTCGACAGGTGATCACGGTTCGGGACACAACGGTCGTCAAAGCGCAGAGAAGCAGCAGGCGAAAAGCTTGCCACCCCAGCCTCTCGATGGGGACAGTAATGGGCAATGTGGCCAGGTTCCCCACAGTGGAAAGAGTGGTCGACGGTCGGCCATGCGCCACAAGTCAGTACGGCGAACAGGAGGTCGTCTCAGACTCCTGCTGCCACGACGACACGGGAACGGTCCGAGGCTGAAGTGGCGGTACCTCCGGTGAAAGGGGAGGACGTCAGACCACATCGGCATAGCTCAATTGACGTGCCTCAAGACATGGAGCTGTTGAGGAGAAGGCTTGCCGCAACTCGTGGCGCAAGACTTCGGCAATAGAAACGACTGGAGACTCCGTACAAGGAATGCCGAGGGCTCGCAGCTCTTCACGCAGAATGACTAATCATTTCCCGTAAAGAAGTCTGGTCAACATCCTGAGATGCGGCGCTTATTGGTGTGTTGTTGGGTAGGTGGTTAAAGTGGCGGCAACGTTGCTGAAGTGCCCGCTCAATGATACGTCACTTCTTTGATGAAGTCGTCGACCGTTGTGGGCGGGTTTCGTACAAGGCCTGCAAACAGCGGTTCCTTAATTGCCCAGATAAGATGACGCACCTTCTTTGCCTCGGTCATATCGGGGTCAGCTTGGTGAAACAGACGGGCCATATCCTCCGCATACATGACGGATTCTTTCGGCTTCTGTACGCGAGCCTCAATCAGTTGGTGAGCGTAATGCCTCTCGCCCGAGCTTGCGAATGTATCGAGGAGCTGACGGCGAAAATTGCCCCACATATGGAAGCTCGCTTCCCTGTTCTCGTACCATGTGCAAGCACTCTTTTCGAGCGCGAAATAAGCATGGGTGAGTTTCTGTCGTTCGGTCCAGTGATTGACATTAGCGACGTGCTCGTACTGATCGAGCCAGTCCTCAACATCTTCAAAAGCATCACCATGGAAGGTTGTGGGAACGCGAGGCTGTTCAAGAGTCACCTGGGAAAGGCTCAGCCCTGTCTTAGAAGAAGGAAGAGTGGCCGATGGTGTAGGAACTGCCATTCTGGTGGGAGTCGCAACGGGAGGGAATTGCGGGCTCAGGCCGAGGAGGTGCCAACTGAATCGGTGGACTGGAGTCGTGACGAGAGGTGGAGCTTTCGGTCTGGGTGTACGGGGCCTGATAGGGGTTGAACGCAAGAGGTTCAAGGCTCCAGCACCTCCACTAGTGTCGCAATGTCAAGAACAGAGGTTGCACAGCCCTGATCAAGAGGAATAGCAGCAGGTCACCTTTTTAATACTGCGCGCTACTGCGACTTCTTCATCGCGCCTTGATAGAAATTGAACAATTGAATAAAATTGAACAGAAAGCTAAGAATTTTGCTTTCATTCTGAACAGACCCGACTTCAAAGGCAGGTCAGGTTGGCTGCAGCGTTTTAAAGAGCGTCACAGCATTGTCGGCTGGGCTGCAACTGGTAAAAGCCGCGTAGTGGACGTCAGCAGCGTGCAAAAGTGGATTGAAGAGAATTGAAGCGACATCACACGGTAGCATCCCCGTCATATATGCCGATGAGACTGCTTTGTTCTGGCAAATGCTGCCGAACAAAACACTGGCATGTCGCGATGACAAGTCCCACAGCGGGAAAATTGTTCGAATATCGGTGTTGCTTGCCACCAACATTGATGGATCGACCAAGCTTCGACCACTCGTGATCGGAAAGAGCAAATCGCTGCGGCGCCTGAAGAATGCACTTTCCATTCCGGTGATCTACAGGTCCAACAGGAAAGCTTGGATGACAAGCGAACTTTTTGAGAACTGGCTTAAGTCGGTGGGAGGATGACCTGGTAAGCGAAGGCAGAAAAATCTGCTCACTCGTTGATATTTGCTCTGCGCATCATTGTAAGGTAAGCGTCAGCAATATTGACATGCAGCGTGCCGAAGAAGGTCGACAGCTCGCCCGCCTGCGCATCAAGAACCAGCAGAGGACCGACAGCCGACACTACAATCTTCGACGACGCTACGTCGAGTACCAGCCCGGCGACCGTGTTTGGGTCTGGACTCCGATATGCCGACGGGGACTTAGTGAAGAACTGTTACGTTGCTATTTCGACCCATATAAGATCATCCGACGTATTGGCGCATTGGACTATGAGGTCGCGCCAGATGGCATTTCGCAATCACAGCAGCGCCGCGCACGACTTGAAGTCATCCACGTAGTGTGTCTTTAGCCTTTCTACGCTCGCTGGCAAACTTGGCTAGTTTATTGTTTTGTTATTGTCATTTTTTTTCTTTTTCTTCTTTCTTTACGCGTGGTTTTGTTTTCGCTTTCGTGTTTGTAGCATCGGGATGATGTTTAAGGGGAGGGTATTGACACGTATACTGTTTATCTTTCACCAGTGACCGCTTTTCACCGACTAACAAATGTTAAACGTTATCGCTAGGCACAGGGCGCGCCTGCATGTATCGGAAGATTCTCAAACGTTATCGATGCTTATATCAGTTGTCTGTTGTCAGAAATGCTCATGTAATCTGATTGTCTGAGCGACGCGAATTGTCTAGAAGTTTCTGGAAGACACGCAGGTACCAGGGATTAATCTGGAACCTTCGATGACTCATGTATAAAAGCCGCCGCGTTTCGCCGCTGATCAGATTTCGAGTGTAGCTTCGAGTGTAGCTTGCTTTTGTGGGCACAGGTTTGCCCAATAAAGAATCAGTTTCGTCATACACAGTTTTACGACTGTTTACTTCAGTGTCACTACTACGTGACAATATCGAGCTTCGTTTCCTGCTGCCGAACACAACCTCGGTGCTGCAGCCTTTAGACCGAGGTGTCATTCGCGCACTGGAGGTGTCTTGTGCAACGGCTTTTGCTAAACCTTCGCACTGGCCGCGAGTTGAAAATTGACCTCCTGGGCGGAATAACGATGTTGAATGCATCGTGGAATGACGTCAAAAAAGATAAGTGCTTCCGTCATTGTGGACTCGTTTTCGGCGAGGCTGGCACAAGCTCATCCAAAAATTGTGATGAACCTGTGTGAAAAATTGTGATGAATCTCGTAAAATGAAAAGTATATGTGTGTAATAAAGAAAAGAAAGAAAGAACCACTTGAGAAACTATGATTTGTTTAGCCAGCTGTCCCGAGTTCCCGGGTGCCGTTTGTGATGAGACTGCAGCAACAGACTTCGTCACCGTCGACGACCATGTTGCGACCACCAGAGACGCTCGGCGACAAAGACATCGTTACCAATCTGGCTAGGGATGTCGGCGACGACAGCAACTGCAAGGACCCAAAGATTTCCGACCCGCCCACGTCGTCCGACGCACTTCTTGCGCTGAGCGTTGTTCACCACCACTCCATATAAGGCAGTGGGCTCAACTTTTCCGAGTCACTCGACAACGTTGAAAAGTGTATGATGAACAATGCTTTGAAAATGAAAAAGCAGAAGAAGATTGGCGACTGTTTCTTGCGCTAATACAGTGCAGTCCACATATAACGATACCACATATAACGATATATCGGTTATAACGATGAGTCGACCTAAGAGTATCAACTTATGCATTGGGGCTATGAGAAAAAAAACCGTATATAACGATATATTATTCACCGCATATCGGATATAACGATTGAAATTTTGCTTCTGGGCAGTGCTTTTCATGCAGAATAATCGTGAAAATTGCGTTCCTACGTTGCCCTTAACCGAGACGGGGCGAAAAGTTTGCCTACGCGAGTTCGTATCTGCCGCCATTACCGCGCAGCGCATCCCGCCCGCGCGCCGATTGCGAAAGCCACGGAGAGCATCGCAAGTTGGTGCAGCGTGCACAGGATGGCGCCAGCTGCTTCACCCCCGCGTCCCCGGCGGTCACGCGAGCAGAGGGCGGAAGAAAGGCGATAAGCGAAGGCAACGCCTCCTCTGGCGAGGGGCGCCTGCGCTCCCTGCCGCGCTCTCTCTCAACGGAAGCAGCGGCAGGTGCGCCCCTTGAGACGAAACTAATTTTGCAAGAGGGGGGAGAAAGCGATAAGCAAGCGGCGCCTGCGCGGCCTATGCACCGCGGAAGCAGCGGGAGGTGCGCCGTCAAAGCGCAAAGCTGCGTCTCTCGAGACGAAGCTGCAAATTTTGCAAGACTTGAAGTACGAGCTCGCGCAGTGGATGATATGACGATTATGAAAACCGGGAGCGCCACGATCATGAAGGCTAGAAGCAGTGTCCATGCCGATCAACGGAAAAGGCGGGCTTCGTGCGCCACGACGAAAACCCCATGGGCGAAACCAACACGGTGGTGTCCGATCTCTGGGAGCACGTCGCTACTGACGATGAAATAGGTGGCGCTTCGATGGAGGAGCTTCTGAGTGAAAATAGTGCTGCCTCGTTCTGCGAAGAGAAGATCGTTGTCGCGACAGACGGCGGCGTTGTGCGACGGAGGCGATGACAGCAGCAGCAGTGACAACGAGACTGACAATTGCCCGCCTTTGACACCAACCCCGAGGTTCAACCAAAGTGCAACATCGTCGATCGAGTCGCTCATTGAATTCATGCGCGCTAAATTATAGCCGCCAGTGTTTGCGCAGCAGATGGACGCGATGCACACGGCGGTTCTGACTCCGAAACTTCCGTGAAAGCATGTGCAGATTTTTATTTCAGCGTGCCTAACGATTGAGACGCTATTTAGAGGTATAAATAAAAGTTTCATTTTTCACGGCCTACTTTCTACAACATCGATTTTTTATCGCAAGTGTCAGTTTCGGTTTCGGGAGTGCAAAGGTATATTCGGGAATTTTTTTTTTTTTTCGCAGTCCAGATATAGCGATAATCGGTTATAACGATCGGATTTCTCGTTTTTCTCGATATCGTTATAACTGGACTGCACTGTATGCCCGCCGTACATGTATTTAGAAAGTAAAGAACACTTTTTTAATGAGGTGCGTTTTGTACTTAGTCAAATTCTTGAACTGTTCTATATCGCCCCCCCCCCCCCATTACTCGATATATCGAACTAATTCCAGTTTTTTTGCGAGTTCAATATAGTATGCAGGTGTTTGACTGTACTAGATGGTGAGAGCCGGTGAGAGCTGTCCATAAGATCTGGGGTTTGCACAAGTCCAGGCTACACCGGCACCATTTTGACCGAAAGGTTCGGTCCCGTGTTAGGGCCGCTTCTTATCAAAATTGGGAAAAGAAAGTGAGCGTTACACGAGTTATGCGGCATTTGGTTTTCACGCACCCCTAGTTAAAAGATTATTAACTTGGATGATCATGAAGTTGGTACAATGTCGCACAGTTTCTACATAGTCTAAACTGCTACGGAGAAAGTAGCGGGGAGTCTAATGGTGCCTCAAAGCATGCACTGACACAAGGAAACGACTAGAAATTGGCGCGGTGCGCAATCGGCGAGTGTTTCAAAGAGCTGGCTGGCTTTCGAAAGAGAAGCATGCTTGCGATCGTCACCTGAGCCCTGGGCTGCTGTGCCCGGTGCTCAGGTTCGAATTGAAGGTTCGATTCCACCATCAATCGCACATTATTTTCTTCTTATTAAAACAAGGCGTAACAGGAACCTACCAGCTACCTACGTACCACAAAATGGCAAGAATGAGGCAAAGAATGCTTCGCATTAAATATTTCGCATTCACCACCTCTGCAGCTTCGATGTTATGCCTTACTCTAACCGATTTAGACAAGGCAAAATTTTGCTTCGAGGGCTAACCTGAACAGATACGTGCAAGGGTTCTGTAGCTCAAGCTAAAGATACGAGAATGGTAAAGTCTACACGAGCTGGACCACGCACCCCTCGCCATGTTCCTGCAGCTGCTCTGGCGGTGTTGCCGTGGGGACGCCACCAATATCGTTGTCGTCGGGCTCCTCCTGGACGGCAGGCAGGGTGGAGCTGCCGCCAGTCGGGGGTCGGCCAGTGGTGGTGCTCAGTGTGGCCACGCCCACAGAGTGTTGGGACGAGCTGCTCGAACAGCTGCTGCCTCCACTGTTGCTGCTCGACTTGCCCTCCTTGCTGCACTCCAGGATGGTGCTGCAAAGATTGGCGGCACATCCGTCCTTCACAAATGGCTGCTGCAGATGACCTTAATGCAATTAGCGATCTTACCATAAATGCGCAATTTTTTGCGTTTTACACAATCATGAAAAGCAGCACATTCCCAGAGACCCAAAGTTAGTCCAACGGTTTTTGAACCCGGTGCACACAAACACACTGGAAGCTGTGTGAAGTTCCCAAAGAATGCTAATCGCATTAATGCGGCAGAACCCACCTCACGATGACAGTTGACGCTAATGTGATTAGCATTCAAGTAATGTAGCAGTAAACCGTACTGCTGAAGACACCTTTTGAACAATATGTAATGGGGGAAGAATGTTACATTAACAGACGCATGTGCTGTGGTGCACCATAGACCACAGCGTGTACACTTTCGGACGCCACATAGAAAACTGCCTCTCGGCTGCATCCAGTTTTGTCCCACTGGCAGTGAAGAATTCGGTTTTAGCATGTTGGCTGTATGCACTACAACACGAATGCATAGGCATCTATCTCGGGCGTAAAGCTTTTCAGCTAGAAGAGCGGCCACTCTCACCCGTCGAACGTGCACCTACAGCATGTTCTAGCAGCAACAGAAAAGCTGCCGTGAAAGAGGTTAGACACCGGCAGACCAAAAAGTCCTTGAAGCATCCAAAGAAGGTTCATGACATATATACCGCTTCAGGCACTGCGTACACAATCGTGCACGCCAAGATAATAGAGTAGAATGTTAATTCAAACTCCGAGGTGACCAGAAGTCTATTAGAATAAAATGTAGTTCCAACTAACGATAGATTTATAGCAATAAATATAGCACACGATCAATTGTGCGGTACAGCCTGCAAAATCATAACTGTTTCTGGGCTCCCTCTGAAAAAAAAAAATTACACCATCTTCCCATAGGGGAACCCTGAGTAGTACGCAAAGCAGCCATGGGGTGGACTCAAGTTCCCATTAGTTTTCAGTTCATCGTTTCCGTTAGGTTGAGGTACGTAGCTACCGGCTTCGTCTCACCCGAAGTTCAGGATCGGCCTGTCGCCGCTGCCGTTTCGTGGCAGCGGCTCGAACCCTCTTCTCTGCGGCTCTGTCCACGGCGCTGACACTGGCGTTGACGCTGGCGCTGTCTGTGGCACTCATCGTGGCATTGCGGGAGGAGAATGAGAAGAGCAGAGCGCGCGCGCGTCATTATACCGCGAGCTACAGTGGCGCCCCCCAGCGCAGCTTGCAGCGCCTACCGTCGCGCCTCTAACCTAAGCTGCTTCGCATTATCGCGCGCGGAGCCGCAGGTGTTGCCATTCGTTGCGCAATCCGGAAAGGAGAGGAGGAACGCCGAGAGGAGAGGAGACAAGGAGAGGTGGGGGAGGAGGATGCGCATGCGCAGTGCGGGTGTGGACGCCGCACGGCAAAGGAAGGGACGGACAGAGCCGCTGGCAAGAAATGCTTTGCATTTAAAAGATTTTTGTTACACCAGTGCACGACAACATGCGCCGGAAGAAGCCTAGGTTCCATATAAAGTCCAAATGCAATAAGAACACCCCTCCCGCACCATTTACTGTAAGTGCAACGGCAAACGTGCGAGGATCAGCCAAGAATGGTGGCTTGATGCACATGTTGGAGATTACGCTATTGAGCATGTGGTAATGGGATCAAGTGCATGCTGAGAGGGAGGTCAGCATGCGGTAATGTGATCAGGCCCATGGTGGGGGGCTTGCTCCTTAAAGGAAAGAAGGGCATGCGCTGCTTTGCTTGCTCCAGTTCGACACATCTTTCCTCATCATTCATTTTCTCATTCCAATTAAAGGGAAACTGAGACATCCACCCAAATGTAGCAATTGCTACAATGGAAACCCAACCGGGTTCCTCGAAGGAAAGCCTCGCAGTTGAAGAAAAATTCGTCCTGGTCCGGGACTCGAACCCGGGACCACCGCCTTTCCGGGGCAGCCACTCTACCATCTGAGCTAACCAGGCAGCTAGCAGATGGCAGGGCGAAGTCCAATTTGTCGACAACTCGAAGCAAAGGCAAGTATATGACGTAATAGTTCAGCGGAAATCCGCTAGGTGGAGATAAGTAATAAGGCGGTGGTCCCGGGTTCGAGACCCGGACCAGGACGAATTCTTCGTCAACTGCGAGGCTTTCTTTCGAGGAACCCGGTTGGGTTTCCATTGTAGCAATTGCTACATTTCGGTGGATGTCTCAGTTTCTCTTTCATTACTTATCTCCATGTAGCGGATTTCCGCTGAACTATTACGTCATACACTTGCCTTTGCTTCGAGTTGTCGAAAAATTCGACTTCGCCCCGCCATCTTCTAGCCGCCTGGTTAGCTCAGATGGTAGAGCGGCTGCCCCGGAAAGGCGGTGGTCCCGGGTTCGAGTCCCGGACCAGGACGAATTTTTCTTCAACTGCGAGGCTTTCTTTCGAGGAACCCGGTTGGGTTTCCATTGTAGCAAATTGCTACATTTGGGTGGATGTCTCAGTTTCCCTTTAATTACTTATTTCCACCTAGCGGATTTCCGCTGAACTATTACGTCATTTCCTCATTCCTCGTCATTATTTTTACAGCAAGCGACATAACGAGAGCTAGCGATGCATCAAACCTTCACCTTTGGCTAGCGTTTGTCTCAAAAGCAGTCCATGGGAGGGAAAACATTTTGCGCGAAACAACTTTTGCGCGGTTTTTGAAGATCTGATTTGCTGGAGTGTCTCTATGTAAATACGTATACCTTTGCCGGGACCAATGAAGCAGTTTGGAGCAAAAGATGCATGCTTTGGAGCATGCTAGGTAAGGACCAACGTGAGTGAAATACAGACCAATCAAGATGTTCTTTATTTGACTTTGCAGAACGCTTACATTACAGCGAATCAGTTCTGCAGAAGCCCGCAAGGTGGACGAAAATTCACTAAAAGAAAAAATGTCATGTACCAGACAAAGGAAACCTACATGCACTCCTCAGAAACCAAAAGTCGCATACCAGATGAGCCAACTAGTAATTGTAATGCAAACAGCACCGACTGTATGTTGATAGGCTTTTGTTAATGCTAGTCTTTAGAGTTTTCTTTTTCATTGTGCACAAGTAACTAGTATTTAAGTTTAACAGCTAACATTAATTGCCTCACTTATAGGATAAGGATTTTGGATAATGCAGCTCTCCTAGGTTGCATTAAATTCAGTTATCGCTCATGTTTCAACATCCCTCACAAATTTAGGACCACTTATAACGTAACCGCTTATAGTGCAGGACCGGATATAATGCGGTCATTTCACACTCCCGTTAATTTTCCCATAGCACTCCATGTATATGCGTATCGCTTATAGTGCAGTTGTGGGAAACAAAATACCGGTTACAGTGCGGCTGCCTGGGAGTACGGAAGTCAGCGGAGACGGCGAACGCCCTCTAAAACGGGCGCCCCAAGGAGTGCTCGAGGAAGAGAGACGAAGTGGAGGAGAAGGGCATGTGGTGCGAACGAACAGCCAATGAGGCTGAAACCAGATGCTTGCGTGCGAGTTGTGAAATATTACGGCGCCATAGCGAGCGAGGGCCACGAAACTGCCAACGCCGGCCAGCGCTCGCTTCACGATAAAGGCAGTGAACGAAACTTTAGGGAGCGGGTGGCGCCGGCACGGCCCGACGCACACGGAGACCGTGGAATGCGAGGAAGGAGGGCGGCAGGGAAGCGGATTTCGCCTCGGCAACTCCGCCGCTTCAGTGGCTCCCCTCGCCCTCCCTGGTAGCTCCCTCACTTTCGACTGTCACCGTGCGCGCCCACCACCGTGCAGGCGCCGCCGCTCCAGCCGGCCCGGCGCCAGCTCCCCGAAGTTTCGTTTTCTGCCGTTATCGGGAAGCGGGCGTTTGCCGGCGTGGGTAGTTTCGTTGGCCGGCCTGGGACAGCACCGCTGCTTCCCTCTGCACCGCAGCCACAGCGTGCAAGGTTAACGCGTGGCTAGAAAGTAGAGGAAGCATAAAGGAGAAAGAAGGGTTCACTGCCATTTTCTACGCATGGTTACGGTAGCGTGGCTGAGACGTCGGCACGTACACGCATTAAAATTAAATTACGGGGTTTTACGTGCCAAAACCAGTTCTGATTATGAGGCACGCCGTAGTGGGGGACTCCGGAAATTTGGACCACCTGGGGTTCTTTGACGTGCACCTAAATCTAAGTACACGGGTGTTTTCGCATTTCGCCCCCATCGAAATGCGGCCGCCGTGGCCGGGATTCGATCCCGCGACCTCGTGCTCAGCAGCCCAACACCATAGCCACTGAGCAACCACGGCGGGTCACGTACACGCATGTACGTGCCGAACACAGAATCGGGTTGGCAAGGTTGCCGAACACAGAATCGGCAACCTTGCCATTTGAGAGAAGGTGAAATTTCCGCCGCATTTTTTTTTTGTTCATTCGCGCGTGACATTGAGGGCTCTCTCCTAAGCTTTTACTCTATAGCGGTGGCGCCGCCACGTGATTTGGTTCGAATTAACGAGATTCGACTGTAAATCGAATGCAAACGTTCTAGCCGCATTCCTCGACTGTAGCATACGCGTGGCGGCTCAGTGCAGATGTCTTGCATATGTGCAGGTCTTGAAAGTTTTTGCTTTGGTTATAGTGCCGTACCGCTTATAGTGCGGATATTCGCGACTCCGGCGACTTACGTTATAAGCGGTCTACACTGTAACAGGTTCAAAATGTTTTAGTAAAATGCGTAGGAAGGTAGGCGGTTGTGTGTACTTGCTCGGTGCGAGTATGTCGTATGTAGTGGGTGTACTCCTTTCATTGTTTTTCACAGTGTGTTGCATCAGGCACAATTTTCAAGTGCAAGGATGGGCGCTTTTCGAGCCTTGAGTTGGGCTCTCGTGTTGATGCTCTCGTGTTGATACACGAGTTGATGCTCTCGTGTAATGTTCATGCAGTGGGTTTTCGCATGGAATCCATGTTCTGTAAATTTGACAAAACTCACTAAAGAAAGGAAAATTCCGCAATTGAATATCACATTTGACGAAACATGCGATAGCTATCAAGATGAGCACCAATGGAGAGTCACCATCTTTGCACAACTCAGGCACACCTTCTAGAATCTAGATGATGAAAATCGCCAATGTGCCTGCTGAAACCAGAGGTAAACTCCGAATTATCAGATTTTCCAATTAGCAAGGGTCGGATTAACGAGATATTACTGTAGCACGAAGCAGCACAGTTTGGCTCTGCACTTCAACAAGGTCAAGCAAAAGTCAATCAATCGAAGGAAGTGCTGCCCTTGCCTAACTCCTAGCATCACACTGTCCAGCACAATACATGTGTATTGCTCGAGTACCTCAGGTCCCCAGCAGCAGCAACGGAGAACCGGCGCTTGGCTAGGGGCACATTGTTGCCGGAGTCTGCACCAGGGGGCGCTGGGAATTCCACCGCTGGCTGCACAGCAGGAGGCTGCCGATTTTCCAGGTCGCAAAGTTCCTGCGAGGCAGCCAAGTGTCGGCAGGCAATCAATGTGTTGATGCAGGAGTATCGAGATTCACAACTAAAGGACAAAAGATTGGACAATTTTCTTGCCCCTTTGACACATGTGAAAACCCATATCAACTGGGATGCAGTTTAAAGGGGCCGTGAAGCACTTTCGTCATAGAATGGCCGCACTATTTAAGGACGTCATCCAACGAATGTCATGGTGGAAAAATTATTTTAATCCTACCATTATATGGACTTATTGCACCAATACGCGTCTTTCTTCTCGCCTCCGCTAGCCCACTGGAAGCTACACAAAGCCCCCTGTGTAGTGTCTCTGCAACGTTGAGTCTCTAGTGTTAAGTGTGTCTCGGCGGCAAAAGAGCTTGTCGTGGCCCCCCGTGGTAGTCGCAGCAGACTACACTATGTAACCCGGCGCTGCTATCTCTGAGAACACATGCAGCAGACGCAGCTACATGAAACTGTCGTGCGTAAACCAGCAGTGCAAAGATAAAATAATCTGTCTTTTTGAGATGGCAGACAGTCTATGCAGTGATGGAAGCGGCACTTGGTCTTTTGGAGCGCTTTTGGAACAGAAACATTTGCTGCTTGGAGCAAAAAAAAACAATGCTTTGGAGCAATCACTTCCTGCTCTGGTGCAAAGAGGAAGTCTGTATTAGTACTTTCTGAAACATTGCATTCAATATGTATTACACTAAGATCAGTTTTTCTAAACTTGCTCTTCCTTTCTTATTATTATATAAGATAAAGACAAGTTCTGATATAACCCTAATTCACCGTTAAATCAGCATTTCACTAAGGAGTTAATTCCCTGTAAGTTGTCCTCAGCTTCGTTATACCATTTCATCAGTTTAAGTGTGTCATCCACTTAACAAGTTGAATACGTATAGGCGCCCAATTCTTTGATATTGGGCGAATGCTGTATACAGTGAAATCTCTATGTAACGAACTTCAGGGGACAGCAGCAAATTGTTGATTTTTCTGAAAGTTCGTTATAGTGACACCCTGAAAATTAACCATTCTGCCCATGCATCCATCAGTTCATCAGTTGTCACCATATGAGTTATCCCCGAAAACTTCACTGCTGGCTCTTGGTCTCCACAATGTTGCTATTTTCCATAGATTTCACCACTACGCACTACCGTGTAGTGGCGTACGCAAAGCAGATGCTGAAGCCGAGAAAACCTCCAAAAAAGGAAGCTCCACGTCACCAATGATTCTTTGGTTGTTCGTTTTTACATTCCTTGCCGTGGACACGGCAAATTCCAAAGCGCAAGTGCGCATAAACGACACCATTCGGAAAGTGCGCCCCGTAGGAGCCCTGCGTGCATGGAGGTTACATTTCTCTATGCGCATAGAGTGGAATCGCCGCAGGTTGCACACGAGATTCGTCATCTCGTGTGCAATCTGCGTCGATGCCGCGTCAGTGCGGAGTTTACCGCGCGTGAGCAGCGGCCAAACGTGCACGCCGTTTCTCGTGAACAATCTTGCTGTGTGCACGACACCAGTAATTGGCAAACGGCAATGACACTTTTGACGATTAAAGATATTCATCTCATGCGCGACCTGCGCTGATACTGCATCGAACAAACATGCAACCCATCCCTCTTGAACAATCTCACTGCGCGCGAAATGCGGTGCACAGGTAATCAACAAATGACACTTTTTTTTTGCTATATGATACTAATGCCATAAAGCTTGAAGTGCTGCAAGCAGATTACTACGGGGCTTACTAGTCAATTCTGAATGTAAATATGCAAATAGCTTTTACTGCATAGCACTGAGTAAAGTTTTTTCTAATTTTTCTCAAAACATGACTTTTGGTCACTTTGCTTGTTTGCTGCACCAATATTTTTGGAACTAGGACAGCTAGAGCTATTTTTTTTTTTCAGCACAAAGCTAAATGTGTTGGGAAGGCAACGCTGAGAGCAGATTTTTAATTTTCAACTCCAAAAGTTTTTATTTACATCTACATTTGTTCTTATTGATACTGTGAACTTCAATGGGCTGTAAAATGACGATTTATTGTTGAATTTCAAATCTGTTTGCAGCATTGCTATTCTTATGCACTGCAGTATCCAAATATATGTTGTTTACAACTTTCACCTTAGCAGGTCAATTTTAATTGTTTCAGCAAACAATAGAAGGTAATTATTAATTATCTTGGCAACTACTATACTATTCGAACTATTCGATTCGAAATTATTCAACCAAATCACTATTCACTTCGAACCTCATTCACTATTCACCCATCCCTACAAATATCAATTATATTTTGCATGTACATAGACGCAATCATGGATGACGACTATGAAATCCCGCGGTCAATGCGTTGTTATGCGCAGTGGTAAATGCAATTAAGGCACAAAAAGGCACGAAGCATTCTGTCATTGCTGTCATTCACATACGCTTTCCGCTGATAACTATGGCGATGCGGACTCCGCCGCTTCATTTCGGTTGTGCGCGAGCGCTGTTTCTTCTCTTTTGCGTCGCACATTTACGGCTCTTTAATGCAAAAATGTAAAGCCTTAGAGATTTATAGTTGATATATGGCAGCCATGACGTGAAGCACAGCCTCCGAGATGTGTACCGGCCCTCCGTGGCTTCTGGCTGGCTATTTGGGAGCGCCGAATAATTCGAAAATATTGAATACCTCAATTCGAATCGAAGCGAATAACGAATATAGAATTATTCAATCGAATATTCGACAATACCGAACATTCGCCCGTCCCTTGATATTTCATATCAACACAAAAGACTAAATGAGCCTATGCAGTTTTATCAGTAAAGTGTGGTCACTATCAAGGCGACCATGGATGGAAACTACACTGCACATGGCCAACGCGGCGCTACTTGCGGCGGTAAACACAAGAATGGCAGCTATAAAGGCACAAAGTGTTCCTCGTACGATTTCCGCTGATGTCAATGACAATGCGAATTCTGCACTTCGTTTCAGTTGGACGCTAGCACTGCTTTTGCTCTTTTGCGTCGCACATTTGCACCGCCCTGCGCTCACTGCACTCAGGGAACCAAATACGTTCGAATTAACGAGTTTGATTCCATTAAATAATGCATCTGCTTGCCGGGAGCAGAGGACGAGTCCGAATTACGCGATTTTCCAAATTAACGAGGGTCGAATTAATGAAGCTTCAGTGGAATAAAATGCGCCTCCCGCATTTGTCAATATACCGTTGAGCGACCACGAAAAAGATGCATCGAGCCGCTGTGCACCATGTGTTGACATAATTACATAAAATTATTACTGTAGCATTTACATGGACACTCCAGGCGATTTTCCTTGTCATCGAAGTCTGCTCGAGGTCCAGCATAAAGGTCCAAGTGCGATAGGATCGCGGCCATAGTCCGCATACGGTAGTTGCAAAGGATAGCGTGTGAGGGTGCGTCAAGAAGGATGGTGGGTTGGTGAGCGGGGAGGTGAGCGTGCTCTCGGAGGGGAGTGGAAGGGGGCAGGTTAGTGCACACTTCCTGTTCGCATGGCACGGCTGATCGCGGCCACGTGCATCTTGGAGAAACTTCGCTGCGAGTGCACAGTTTGGCCAGCCGATATTGCTGATAGCTTCTTGTGCGCCGTGTTCTTGCGTAGCTAGTTCCCGTTGAAGCATCACGAAGGGGAATTCACTTGCCGCTGCTGCCGCTCTTCATCCTGCTAGCCTTGTGACAGCAAGTGTTCACAGTCCTCGAGTAAGGTCTATTGATGTATTCCCATGCCCCTTGTAGGTGTTCAACCTGGCTGGATTCCAGGATGCACACCTAGGCCCCGCACTGAGCTTTTCAACACTACAATCCCACACTAGTATTTTGGTGTGAAAAATTTGATTTCCAGCATCATTTTTGTTCCTGGCGCTTTCCCGCATCTAGTGGCAAGTTTCAGTTAAAAGCATCATCTAAAGACCAAAATGCGGCAGCGTAGCCTTTTCGAAATGACGCCCGGCCAGTTTCCATAACTGGCTTTTTGAAACTATGAGCACAGCCACCACCATTTTTCAACAGAATCATATTTTGTTATCAGGAGTACATAACTGGATTCTGCATATGACAGCGAAGCACTCTAGTTGGCTGGACGCGGAATTAAACAACTGCATCATGCACGTATTTTGCTAAGGGCTTGACGTTCCGGCTGCACCATCATCCACACACGCCGAGAGCCACAAAGTTAAGTTTTTTGTGTCGCTTCGGCTGAAAATGTATGAAGTTCGGAAGGTAGAACGCCACCGCAGACTTATCAGCAACAACGTAAATGATGTGTCAATGAATTGTGATCACTGATCTCCCGATAAGAGCGTAGTAATGGCACGGTAACGACTCTGGCCCCATGAATATCGACAGCAACAAGATAGAAATGCATGAGCAGCCCTTGATCTAAATTGGTAAGAATCGTCCAAACAGCGCACACCCAAATAGCGCACTTGATGCCGGACGAAGAATTTCACAAAAGCAAGAACGCCGCCGTGAAAAAGGCAAAAAAAAAAAAAAAGTTGCAGTGGCTTAGCTCGGCTATGCCAGGATATACGTAGCGTTAGCAAAGGTTCAGCTGATTATTCTTAGCTTTCCTGGTTGTCTAGATTGTCAAGGATTAGCTTGATTGTCATGCTTACTGCTGCTCCAATGACACACACGCGGTATACGTATTATGTGGCACATGTATTCATTCCTCCTACGCTCAACCGCTAATTGCCAGGCAACTACTTCGGGATCCGATGAGTCAAGCTTCTCCGTTTTTCTGCGCTGTTGAGCAGCATTTGCGCTCTCCTTCTCCATGGCTATACCACACTGGCAAACGCCAGTCAGAAGCGCAGCGGCTCCAGCGCAGTGTCAGACAGCGACTGCACAGCGAGCGCGCGCCGGCGCCAGTGCGTCTACCACGGCTACGACGTCACTCCTCTGGAATGCGCAGACCGGCGGCGGTGAGTCGCGCGCGGCGGCGGCCCCGGAGTGCGCGAGAGGTGCCGGCTCCGGTGCGCAAGCCGTGTGGCATCACTGATCCTTGCGCATGCGCAGCACGGCTCTTGATGTGCCGCGCGAAACGGGCTTGGCTAGGCCAGTGTAGCTAACGCTACAAAAAGAGACAAGAGTGCTGTTGTGGCCGCCGAGAACGCACGCAGCCTCACAAGAAGTGCACGAAAACTAGAGTGCAGCCCTCAAGGCCTCCAAGATAGCGCGAGAGGCGCCAGCACGCATACCAGTGCTACCTTGGAGGCAGGGCCGCCACACTGCCTCGCCTTAAAGCAAGCGACGTGCCTTGAAAGCATGGTTGAAAGCGAGTGAGCTGCTTCCTCTTGGTGGTCATATCTTAGTCACGGTTGGATTGGAACTGAGGGTGTGCTGCCGTGCACCCAGTTTGCTTGCACTTCCGTGCTCGAGAACATCAAGTGGGCCCTTCTCTTACTGCGACCGGGTTCGAAGTGTGCGTTGTAGAAGTACGGTGCTTTTGAAAATGTTCATTATAGCTGGACGCAGCTTCAATAGGCAGATTTGGAAAATCATCAATTCAGTGAAGTTAGGTCACTTTAACAGATAAATTGTTATCTCTGGGATCTTTAAAGGTGGGTTCGACTGCATATGCAAACAACACAATATTGTAGCATTTTCCTGGCTATGGTCCCAAACTGCTCACAAATTCAATGTTTCGTAAGACCCTGCAGCACAAACTTTTGTGGTTGGCTGTACAATTGCACTGCACATACCGGCTGCTGCTGCACTTGTTGAGGTGGCTGCAGAAGAGGCTCTGCGAGGTACGGCTGTGCAGATGCTGTTGAGGAGGCCGATGGGGACTGTTCACAGATGGCCACCCCCTGGACAAGTGCAGTCAGACCGCCCACTGTGAAATCCTCGCCCACCTGAGGCACCCTGTGGTCCGTCGCGCAGGGGGTCGAAGTCACCTGCAGCAACCATGAGAATTCGAAACACTGCATGTTTGACAGGCTTTTCTAAAGTTTTTCTTTTTTTGAAGCCCTCGAAACACATGGTGTGGGAGTTGTGTTCATAAATGCAGAGCTGGCACCCTTTCCTTTCTCCGATGAAGGTAACCAACCCAATTCCGACGGGCAGCACAACCCCAACTTTAAACCGGTTGCAAGCATAGACCATCATATGGTTGCGGAAGATTCTCGTATTGTCGCCGACATTTTCGTCCAACACTAATCTGTTTTATTGGCTGCATGCGCGACTGCACTACGTGGGAACAAGCATACGAAACAGAAGTGCATTAGGTTAGTATGTTTTATTATTTCTCTAAACTTTTAATTCTTCTACTGAAGCAACAGATTAAACAAATAACTGATGTTGGCTCGAATAATTCTTGAAGTCATGCGTCACTGTGAGCGACGTCACAAGACGATGCACGAAGCGCACTTGCGTGATTGACGACTCTCCGGCTGGAAGCGTGGCACCCGTGAGGAGAAGGGCAAATAGTGTCTGCTTTAAAATTTCAGCTCTTTTCACGGCATGTAGCAAAGTAATATTTGGCAGATGGTCGGTAGCGCGCATTATATGCACTACGCTTGTCAGCTCAAAATGACCAGACCTGGCAACAAGGAAGAGTTTTCAATGCCTTTTGAAACACTGTGGGGTTTCCGAAAGTTCACAAAACATGAAAGCACTTCCTACATTCTCACATAAGTAAGGTGAAATTCATTTACAACAACGCTCTCGAAATTAAAGCCAATACCAATCTCTCTACTCCACTTTATACAGCGGAATCTCGTTGATAGGATTCTGCATAATGCATTTTTCGGGATAATGTGTTTTTTTCTTCTTTTCCTGGCCAATGTCTTATAGGAGCAATGCATTTCGGATATGTTTTATTTTCCAGTTGCCGTGAAAATCGTATCAACGAGATTCCACTGTACACACCAGGCAATACTGTAAAGACCAGAGCAACTTTTCAGCCTACCTGCATGCACAACAAAAAATTGTGCATGCCACATTACATCACGGCGCGCGCAGCTGTAAATTCACACTACAAGGCAAAATGCGCGCTGTCGTTAAGCCCTGTCGTGAAGCCACACCTAAAGGAAAAATTTGCGTATATGGCGGGGGATGACTTCGAGGCTAAAGATTCTGGGAAAAAAGCTCACCTCATATTCCAATAAATACGGTACGTCTACCAGTGCACCATTCACGTACAGTATAGACCACTTATAACGTAACCGCTTATAGTGCAGGACCGGATATAGTGCGGTCTTTTCAGACTCCCTTTAATTTTCCCATAGCACTCCATTTATACACGTATCGCTTATAGTGCAGTTGCGGGAAACAAAATACCGGTTACAGTGCGGCTGCCTGGGAGTACGGAAGTCAGCGGAGACGGCAAACGCTCCCCTCAAATGGGCGCCCCAAGGAGTGATCGAGGAAGAAAGAGAGACGAAGTGGAGGAGAAGGGCACGTGGTGCGAACGAAGAGCCAGTGAGGCTGAAACCAGAATCTTGAGTGTGAGTAGTGAAATATCCCGGCGCGCAAACCAAGCGAGGGCCACGAAACTGCCAATGTCGGCTAACGCTCGCTTCACGATAACGGCAGTAAACGAAACTTCAAGGAGTGGGCGGCGCTGGCACAACACGGCGAAGGGCGCACGCGGAGACCGTGGAATGTGAGGGAGGAGGGCGGCAGGGAAGCGGATTTCGCCTCGGCAACTCCGCCGCTTCGGTGGCGCCTCTCGCCCTCTTTCGTAGCTCCCTCATTTTCGACTGTCACCGTGCGCGCCCGCCGCCGTGCAGCCGCCATCGCTCCAGCCGGCCCGGCGCCAGCTCCCCGAAGTTTTGTTTTCAACCGTTATCGGGAAGCGGGCGTTTGCCGGTGTGGGCAGTTTCATTGGCCAGCCTGGGACAGCGCCGCTTCTTCCCTCTGCGCCGTAGCCGCAGCGTGCAAGGTCTACACGTGACTAGAAAGTAGAGGAAGCTAAAGGAGAAAGAAAGGTTCACTGCCATTTTCTACGCATGGTTACGGCAGCGTAGCTGAGATGTTGGCACGTACACGCATGTTCCGGCGCAATGCAGAATCGGCGACCTTGCCATTTGAGAGAGGGTGAAATTTCTGCCGCGTTTTCTTTCTTTCCTTTTTTTGTTCGCACGTGACATTGAGGGGTCTCTCTCCTAAGCTTTTACTCTATGGCGGTGCCAGAGCAATGCCAGTCGGAGGCACTGCCGCATGATTTGGTTCGAATTAACGAGATTCAACTGTAAATTGAATGCAAACGTTCTAGCCGCATTCCTCGACTGTCGCATACGCATGGCGGCTCGGTGCACATGTTGTGCATATGTGCGGGCCTTGAAAATTGTTGCTTTGGTTATAGTGCAGTACCGCTTATAGCGCGGATATTCGTGACTCCGGCGACTTACGTTATAAGCGGTCCACACTGTAGTTTCTACAGTGTTGCCGGCTAAGTAATATATACAGTGAAAGTTCGATATAACGAACTTCAGGGGACCGCAGTAAATGGTTCGTTATACTGAAAAGTCGTTATAGTGAAAGCCCCAAAATTAACTATTCTGCCCATTAACCCATTAGTTCATAAGTTGCCACCATATCAGCTATCCACGAAGACGTCGCTGCTGGCTCTTGGCTCGGCACTGTTGCTATTTGCCATAGATTCCGGCCCCATGCACCACCAAAGCACAGTGTAATAAGAATGACGCGCTCAAAACAGACGCTGACACTGAGAAAACTACCGACAAAAAGGAAGCTCCATGTTGCCTCCAAAGCTCGTCTGTTTTTCACATTCCTAGCCGTGGACACCTGAACTAATTCAAAGCGAAAACGCGCGTAAATGACACCGCCCAGAAAGTACAAAGTGTGACCATGTGGCAACCCCGCGATTACGAAGTTTTCATATCTCGGCGCATGTAGCTAGTACGGCCGCAGAAAGAAGCGCAAAAGAGGCAAGTGGAAAGACGGCCGAAAGAAGGAAGATGCGTGCCTCCGTTGCTAGGTGACACTTGTCTGGGTGGAGCATGCACTCACAAAACCTGATTCGTCGTCGCCTCAGCTAGTGTTCTTGGTCGTGCGGGTGACAATTGCCACTTCGGGAACTTTTGAGAAAGAGCAGGATCGCCTGACTGTTCAGCTGACACACTGTTACCTTGTCTCGGAACGAAAAAGCGCGAGTCGAGAGCGACAGTATTTTGCGGTGATGTCCGACACGATGTGCGCCTTCTTGGCACGCTGGTCCCGTTGCTCTAATGAGCTGCACTGTTGGCATATCCGTCGACGCAGGGCCTTCGGGCACACTGCATCGCTGTAAAGCACAAGGGCACCGTCCTAAACCAGGGACGGATCCATTGCAATGCGCGCCGGCGGTTTGGCTGGTACGGAAAAGGCGTGCACGCAGTGCCTGCACAACAACCGCAAGAGTAGTTTCCCTTGTAATATGCCGCTGTCACCGTTTGCGTGATCGTCACGCTACTTTCGAGGCTTTTTCAGAACTCGTGGAGTGATTATGATGGGTGATTAGCCTTTTGAGAGGCAGCTGCCCCACTTTCCAATTCGCTGATGCTGCATGCCCGCTTAATTTTTTTCCCGAGGCGCCGTTCTCCGAACCCATGCCCTGCGGAGTCTGCTTTCTGCGCCTTGCGACTGAATACACGGAAATGTAAGAATCCCCAGATTTTGGAATATTAGTTCGTTGTACTGAGGCATTAACATGACACGGAAACTGATAATTATTCTGAATAGTCCAGTATTCTGAAGTTTGTAGTACAGAAATATTTTTACATTGAAACTATAAGTCAGTGGGGAATTTCTTAAAAGTTTGTTAACCTGAAAAGTTTTTAATGTGGGGTTCATAGCAACGAGATTTTACTGTAGTGTGTCAGAAAGAGTGTCCCGCTGCTGAGACCTGGGATGGCTTCACTGCTTGTTAGCAATGAAAAGTCTAGATAAATCAGGCAAGCAATGATGCCATGTGTGGAGTCGAATGACACGAGCCAAAAAGTGTAAGCTTGTAACCAAAACCTTAATAAAAACGAGAGCAGTAACTGCGAAATCTAAGTTAGAATGGTAAAGGCAGAATCACCAGAGTATCCCGAAAGTTTAGGAGAGTTGGTTATTAGAATGCATATTTACTGTAGCACTAAACGCTGCAGGAGGAACTGGAAAGAGAAACAATGTGCAAGTCATCATTTTTCTCTCTAGTTTACTGTCTTCTGTGCTGCAGCACAGAACACAGTATTGATACAAAAATTCCAACTCACCATAATGGGGCAATTCCATTGCTCACTATTTCATTAATATCTGTAAACTCATAGCAAATGCAGCCTAGAATGCATTTTACTTCAATTTTGAGGTTCATGCGAGCGACGGTGCTAGCAGTATGAGCACAGTTTAAAGCTTCAGTGAGTAGCCATAAGCCTGCCTCATGCAAGGCCTGCACCCTGTAAAAGATTAGAAAAGAAAGTGCCAGCCTTACATGAGTTAATCAGGTAATTGATAGACTGAAGGATCTTAACAGCTGAAAGAGGCACTGAAATTTTAATTGGCTCTAAAAGTTGCTTGCAACTGCACGCCGTGACACTACGAAATTTTGGTACTAACGTTGAGCGATCCCATGTGATCACAAAATGGTGTATGCTAGTCACCGAAGTGCACCAGGCTTATTGCTCAGAAAGCCTGGATTTTATTTTTATGCATTTGCACACTTTCAATGCATATTACAATGAAAGAAGGTTAAAACTTAGAAGCAGCACTGCCATTGAAGCAACAGTAAAATGAAAATACAGCGGCATCTAGCCTTCACTGCGTGGCAGCACTCTTTCCATTGTGGTGCACATGTGAGCTTGGAAGCCCTCATCGAAAGATTGACTTCACGGACGCTCAATGCATTTCCAGCCCGAACACAACTCACGAGCCCTAAACCAGCATTCATACTGTATTTCATGTACCGTACTTTCCGGTCTATCAGTCGCACCTTTGTATAAGACGCACCCCCCTCAAAACGACCGCTTTTCCAGGAAAAAAAAAACATATGTAAGTCGCACTGGTGTATAAGACGCACCTCTTCGTTCGGTAAGCGATTAAAAAAAATTGTGACGTCTCTTTCCGTGAACGCCGATCATGCGCAAGCGTATGGGTGCCATATATTTCCGCTCCAGGCGCATTTCTGCTGTCGTGGTTGCCGCGATGTTCCGTATAAAGTCCAAGGGCGATAAAGGGCGATAACATCGTTCCCGCGTGCCATACGCTGTATGTGTGAGTGCGTCCGACGGTGAGCTGAATCGCGCACAAGAGAGGAAAGCAGGAAGGCAGCACAGGAGGGGAGGAGGGGGGGGGGGTGCGGTTTGTACTCTGGCAGCAACTGCGTAGTTTGCGCAGTGGCGCGCACCGTATCTTGATGGCAATCTGCAGATGCAGTGAATTCGGGGTCGGCCTGCCACCGGCTTGCGTTGCTGCTCCGTCCTTCTCGCACGGCGCTCGGGAACTCGATTACAAGAACCCGCCGGCACCTCGATAGTGCGCGCAGAACACGTAGCAATTACGTCAACCAGCGCGCTTCGCATGGCCATAACATCAAATCCGATTTTGATGGCAGTTTTCCCGGGGAAAAAAAACGTACATAAGTAGCACCGTTCTATAAGACGCACCGACGAAAAATTCTGAAAAAAAACTGTCTTATACACTGGAAAGTACGGTAGTCTTTCATGTAGAGAAAATATGTGACAAACCACAGAATGACCTCACCTTGCGGGCAAAGCTCTTGGATGCTGCATAGGAGAAATTATCCTCGTCCTCCAAGGGTTTGATGCCTTGCAGGACATCCTCATCATCGTCCGCAGCCTGCTCCTCCTGCATCGGCTGGAAGCAGCAGCAAAACATTCGTGAAAGTGGTTCAAGGAAGTTCCTACCCAGGTCACTAGAGGGCAGCACCAGATGAACAGAGTGCTCAATACTGCTTGCGGTCATTTGCTCAGCAGTAATGAAGAAGCAAAATTTGTGAAACATGTTTACCCACGCAACTTGCAGAACACGAGGAGAGGACCGACATGGCACAGCTCTGAATAGACACAGCTCTGGTATGGTACCTCAAGAAAAACTACCGTATTTACTCGCATAATGAATGCATCCTGAACTTGCTGTCATGAAATAGAGACACGTTACGATTCGGCGTCCGATATGGCATCCGATATGGCATCCGATATGGCGTCCGGCGGGTACGATTGTATCGGACGCCGTATCGTACGCAATAGCAATTATATGGACACTTCAGGCGCATTTTTGCCGTCGACACTTACGATCGCGCATCCATCTTCCCCGTTCAAGGGAGGAAAGTGGGGAGGAAACGTGCCGTATTCCGTAGCGTGCATGGTGCCGGGGAGATGGGAAGGAGAAGGTGGCGCAGCAACTGCGCGCTTAAAAGCAATCTGCGACAAGGGCTGAGTCTAGCAGTCCGACGGCGGCTTATACCTTTTGTGCGTGCTCCGTTCTCGCCGCTCAGTACACGTTGAAGCAATGCACGGCACGAAGATCACTTCGCTCACTATTGCTCCCGCGCTTCCCAGCGTCAGCGTTCTTGACAGCAAGTGTCCGCAGTCATCGAGTGATGTGTTCAAGTTTGCCTGTGCGCGCTGACACCATGCTGATTAATTTGCATAGTTCGCAAATGTTGGCAAGTTTATACGGCCAATAAAACTATTCTTAATTCGTGTAGCATTTCCTATCGCAATCGATGGTTCGCTTTTCGGGCGAAACTGCCACTTTTTTAGAGGTCACTGTCGGAAAAAAAGATCGCTCAAAATTTACCCCGCATAATGAACACACTCCCCAACTTTGCATATTTTTCAGGACAAAATACATCCATAAGTGGCATCCTAACATATTGCTAGGAATGTGTGGCTGTCACCCACACAGACGACTTCGTGTACTGCAGATCACTTTTTTTTTCCAAGGAATGGCCAAGAAACTGGGTTCCGAGTTGCAGACTCGGAACCAAGTTTTGAGTTGAACGTGATGAACACATTTGCGACGTATCCAGCGAAACTAATTCCGGCTTCAAATGTGCCCGAATAAGTATGTTTCGTGCTTGTGTGCGGCATCTCTACAAAGCTACGAAACGTAGCAACTAAACTACGTGGCACTCACGTGGTGCACTTGCGCAACGGACACGACCACGTGGTCTGCACACTTGCAGAACTAAGCTGGGAACGTCGAGTCTGGTGTTCCAGTTACAATGGTCGAGTCCGCGGGAAACATTACCGGAATGGCGCAAACAGTCATTGCAAGCAGTGAACTTAGCACTGCGCTGTTAGCGCTCGATGTGTCGGGCAAAGCGCATCCGATCTCTTTAGGCCAAAGTACACGTACGCGTTCCGGCGCACAAAAGCTCGTGCCCACACACCTCAGGCGTGCACAGATGGTGCAGGACAGATTGTACGTGTCGAAGCGTGGCTAGAGCAAGATATCCAACATTTACGCATGCTAAAAAATAGCGTTTTCCAAACATGGCAGTACTCACATTTATCACCGATTGAAATGAGCTTTCATTTTCTCTAAACTCGCCTGAAACATTAGTTATGAGCGCATAGCGCATCCAATTTCTGAGGTCACTCTACGATTCTGGTGCCCGTAGGTCTAACGAGACTCGTCGGCATAGCAACAGGATGGTTGATAATGGATTGTCTTGGCTTGGGTATGTTTGGCACGAGGCACCAGACGAAACGATGTCTAACAAGTCGAATATGTCAGCCAAATGGGCGCACGTCTTGTAGGTTCAAACAACCATAACTCGTGAGGCGTGGCAAACGCAAGACGCAAGGGTGCGAGCTTTCGCACACCGATACGCGGAGGTGTAGTTAGGCCTTTAGGCAAGCAGGGGTGCAATGAAGTTTTAACTTGCAGTAACGCAAGCCCAAACAAGTTCCATCCCTGATCGAATGTTCGGAGGCTCTCGCTTATGAGATGGCTGAAGCAGTGCTTGGTTGCGTATTTCACCTTCCAAGCTGAAGAGCCATGGCCGACATCGCAGACAACAAAGAGCTCCAATTCTAACGCTCGTGTGAGGTAACAGATCGGCACGTGAGATAGCGAAAAGCAGAAGCCAACACGTGGAGGCACAGGCTACCCTAGCTCCGGCCAATGAGGGGTCTGATAGCTCAGGTGACAGAGGGGGCCAATCCGGGGGGGGGGGGGGGGGGGGGGGAACATGAGATTGGGACCTTTAAACTTTCTTTTGTGCATTTGCTTCTCCCTCCACGAGAAAGATGCTGTGGGGAAGGAGAGGTGGCGGAGCGCACTTTTCAATGACTAAGATGGCTGCGCTGCGTAGCGTTGTTGTAGAAGTACGTGCACTTGAAAAATGCTATTTTTTTCAATGATTTGCATCAAATTCTGGCTGTCAGACTTAATGTAAATGTTGTCATACTTAGAGGTAGTTTTCTGCAAAAAAATATTTGGGGACAGCATAGACAAGGATTCACAGTCTGCGAATCTTCAACTTCCGAAAAAGTTATTTTCTCTTACTTTTCTCATAAACCAATCCCTGCATCCCACGTTAAAAAAAAAAATAACTTACAACAGAACGGGGTCGGCTTAGGTTTGAGGATGTAGTTTAGCTGCAACCACCAGGTACTTAAAACCACCTCATGGCCAGACTTGCAGCTGACAAATTGGCATGCGCAATTTTGTTTTCTCGAAGCATCTCATTGAGAGCGATTGTGTTGTAAGCGTTGCACTGTGTGGGGACCACGTGCACCCTTCTCCCGTGTACGCTCGACGTCGCATGCGCACGTAGCGCGCGCAGTGGGAGCCGGGCGGACACGAGAGAGAGGCACTTTGCCTTTACCCGGTTCTCTCTCGCGACGCGCGTACCCGCGCAGGAACAGGGAAGGTGTCCGACGGGTGAGGAGGACATTCCCCTCGCGAAAAGGTAAAAAGGTATAAAAGAGCGCGACCGAGATACCCCCGAGGCTCTCTGACCTCGCTACACCGAACCTGCCGGAACGGATTTTACCTGCTGTAACCCGTGAGTGACCTCGCTTGCGTGACTATCACACGCAACGAGGCAAGCCTATTTATTACTTATTATACAGAGCAGACTTCCCTCTGCAAGTGTGCTTTATTGCCCGCAGCAATAAATGTTGTCGAATTGACTCGCTCGTTGCCTTACTCGCCTGAACCCTACGTAGCTGCGATCGCACGCACTACTGGTTGGGGATCACACCCCCACAAAGGAAGTGTGAAATTTCGGACACCGAAATCCTTCACCATTCGATTTTTCCGACTTCTTGCCCTGACCACAGGTCCGAAACGGCATTCATTGAAGGTACCACCACAGCCATCTTTATTATCTCATAGGCTCAGACCAGCGCTCTCAGTACGCCAATTTGCTGGCAGCTGTAGTCGTTCTGCGATTTCGTTAGACCTAGCTGCTTCGACATTCGCTATCAAGCTTTCCGCTGTTCGGTGCAGTTTTTTCACTTAAAAGGTTCTCCGCTGTCGGCAATGGCGTCGAAGTGCGGAACACACGGCAAGGGTCTAAAGCGTTATGTTTCGCCGATTCCCAAAAGTCAACTCCTCTGCAATACAGCGGTGTTGCACGGTGAAGCATACCAAGAGTACAATGGGGCCACTTTCGCGGGACATAAAATGGATTTCTTAATTATACAAGTGAACACCAGCTGCCTCCTGTCACAGTATGAACACTGGGACGCCTAATAAGTGTACTGGCGGTGGCTGTGAGCTGTCGGATAACTAATCTAGCCGAACAAAGCAATGACCAACCAGTTCGGTGAATGGCACCCTCTGCTGAAGTGGCTTTGCCCACACTGGAGGCTCTGGTAGGACACAATCTGCAGGGCGCCTGAAACACAGGGGAAACCACGCTTTGTAAGCAATGCTAATTCTAAAGAATTCACAACAGCACAAAACAACAAACACCAGAAATGACCCTAGAGAAAAATAGGAGCTCAGACTATCTTGCAATGTATGTGGCGCAGCCAATTAGACAAATCCTGGCAATTCAAAATTGCTTAATTCGAACTGATGGATAATTCGAACTGCTAGAATGTGCTCGGCAGGGTCACGAGTATTTGAATGGAAAAAAAATTCCTGTAAATTTTAACTGCGAAAACCACACAATGGTTATTTCGAAGAAAATTTCTTACACCCGCAGACTCTCTTAGAGCAAAGCTGAAATTCATCGTTTCATCTTTGCGACACATTAGTGCATTCACGCTCTTTCTACTGGCCAGAGTTGGCTTAGTCGACCAGAAAAAATATTTTTTTCCTTTGATATGTTGCCAATGTCTCCTCAAAACCCAAAGTAGCAAAGCCAAGTTGCCAAATTGTAAATTTTAGTACAATTTCTGTGTATCCTCCCTTCCATTCTTATTTATGTCTTATATTGCGACAGTTTCGGGTAACTTCCTTCACTGCCATTATGAATTTTTGGTGGCTGCAATCATGAAGCAATGCGAAACAGCACCAACATCCCCCTAAATGTCTGTTGAAGAGGACTGGTTCGCAACTCCACCACAGGCCCCATAAAGTCAATGTAATACAGCGACCAATACAGTAAAAGCTAGGTAATTGGAACTTCACAGGTTCACTCAATTCGAATTGAACGAAATTCAAACTAATGAAAGTGATAAAAACAGAAGACCATATTTGATGAAAGGAGTGGTAGCAACTCTGGAAGCATCACCTTTTATTTATGAAATAAATCCGCGATCGTTTTCTGCTTTTTTTCTTGCAAGGGTGGACCCAGCCAAAAAAACTCTGTCCAATAATCTAATTTTCAATCATAATTTTCGCGTTTCTGTAACTTTCTCCAAAATTTGGTTCCAAAATACCGCATATTTCTCCCGTTCTCCCGTGGCAGTGTCGACCACAGCATAGCTGTCGGCACTCAGGTAGTCACTGGGCCTCTTCGATTATTCGTTCCCGACAGTCCCGGATTGCCCGAGACGGTGCTTTCAGCCAATGAGCGTTGCGTATGCAGTCTTTCGGACAATTCGGGACTGTCAGACAGATAATCGAAGAGGCCCAACGACGTCCCATGTCAGGCAACATTTCCTGTACAGACTTCAGATATATTAACGCGTGAGCGTGTGGCACTTGGAGCGCCCACGCTCCAAAGATTCCGATGCTGAAACGGATTGCTTAGGCTTCCATTCCAGGGCTAAACATTAGCCAATGCATGACAATGGCTGTGTGGTTGTCACTGAACACGCTCTCACAGGAAGATGGCAGTCATAAAACCACCATCGTTCTCGGCGCATCCTTGCATGCTTTCACTCGCAGTCAAGGCATACAAGGATGAGCCGAGAACGATGATGGTTTTATGACTGACATCTTCCTGTGAGAGCATGGGAAAGGGAGGAGGGGAGCAAGGTAACAAGTGCGTGCAAGAGTGGGGGGGGGGGGGGGCAGGGCAGGTTGGCACATGCATCCTTTTCTAGTGCAGCCATGGCTGCGCAAGGCTGTCAGCATGGCCGAGTGCTCTTTGCAGCTCGCACACCCCATTTGAGAGGCAATCTGAAATGTTTGCAAAGACTAGGAAAGCTCAAATGACATTTAGTGCTGGAACTAGCGTGACTTGAGTTTCGGAGACTTGACATTCACGCCCCGCTGCCGGCGCTCCTCATAATAGCGTCGTCCCAGTGCAAACGACACTGAGCCAACGGGCACAGTCGACGGGAAAGCATGGCTAGCTTTGCATCATACCACCAATGTGAAGGTATCGCCAACAGGGCATTAAACTATCTTGCATCTCCTACTCCCAATGTCAATAAAAATTTTTTTTCTAATTCAAATTATTTTTTTTCCCCGATTGCCCAGTTCAGAAAATTTGGTGGCCCCCTTCAGCAAAAAAAGAAAAATCCATCGGTGACTACTTATTTGCACAAAAGATAGAATTTCAATATAACAAAACTAATATAACAAAGCAAATTGACTAATTTCACTAAGTTATATTGCGGTTTAACTGTACCATCAATTTCTCTTTTGCTTGGACTTTTTTGCAATCTTGCGCAGCTCCATCTTACGAGAGCTTCAAAATGTTGAGAAACAAAACTTATTTTTTAGCAAAACATAACATTTGTAAAATTGCTATTTGTTAGCCCAAATTTGTACAAAAAATTTGGGAGCAGCAGCACTCGCTGCATGCAATTCAGAAGAGCTATTGCTTACTTTTTCAGTAGTAGCACATCTCTGTGCCGAAACTTCAGCATTTCAGAATCGTCACCTGTTCTCATCATTGCCGCCGTCCGCCAGAGCATCCGCCGGTGGAAGTTGGGCACTGCAGGAAAGCCCGCCAGTCTGGGTGGGCTCGCAGAACACCTCAAAAGGCGTAGCTGCAACACCCACCACAGCACCTTCGAGAGTCGTCTCTGTCTGTGCCTCGTCCTCTGCATTGCCTGAAAGTACAGAAATGTTGCTAGGTCACTGCAAAAGGCTTAATCAAACAATCCTGTACCACCCACGCAGACAGACATGTTGCCCTTCATGCCCACAATGCCAACAAAACATTCAAAATTAACCCTAATTACAATAGCGAATGTATGTTTGGAATTCCTCATTACATAACACTTGTAGTGAAGATGCAGGCATCCCCGTAGGCACAACCATCGCTCTCACACACGTCTCGGAGCTCTGGTTGCTGCTGGCCCCTAGGGCTAGGAATGTTGTCTTTCTGCCCATTTTCATCGCTTGAGAAGTCTTATTAAAAACCCTCGTTAACAAGTGGTGGAGGTGCTGCGTAGCGTACTGTCCTGGAACTCCAAAGCCGGATGCTACCCACTACTCCGATAATGCCCGACGAACCCACCTGCCAAGGTATACCACAGACTCCTTAAACGATCATTGCTTCCAGCGTACTGTGTCAGTATATTAGCAGCATCTATGGCCACAACGGGGAGGTTTGGTTATTGCACGAAATAAAAAGTGGAACAGTGCCACCAAGTTGCACAACATGCTTTACTTACAGGGTCACTAAAGAGGAACACTAAATCAGTTTGGACTAATAAGGATAAAGATAAAGACTGATAAATTTAAGGATTGATTCTTTTGAAAAGAGAATGCTTGAGAAAAAGGTGACTTAGAACTCCGCTTGCAAGCTCCACGTGCTGTGCACAACTGCGAAATTTGGCTGAGATGTTCAGAGTAGCGCGGACTGTATCACCAAGCCCGAGGGGTGGACCCCTACAACAGTACATGCAGCGTCTGAAGGAGACGTGAAAGAACAGCCAATGAAAACTGCCCGTGCATGGACGCACTTGCTGCTGCTTCCACCGTGTGATCTTGTTGGCTCAGCGATGGCCGATCCAGGCGCGACTGTGCCAGGGTGCAGTTCCAGAGGCTGCGCACGACGTTTGACACGTCAGCTGTGCGCAGGCTCGCACCACTCTGGGTACTTTCAGCACTCTCAGCACCGCTCGCCTGGTGAACACTCGGCGTGCTGGGTGGCACGCTCACTTCCTCAGGTTGGTCGGAGGCTGCAAAGGTAAAAAATTGTATTCGTCATTTGCAGTGGTTTGGGCTAATTGGTGTTGCATATTTCAAGTAAAGGCACATACAGTCGAATCTCATTAATTCGAACACGCTTAATTCAAACTGCCGCTGTGGTCCCGTGAAAGTTATGTTTATTCCAATGGGCGAAAACGCCCCACAATTCAAACGCAAAAGCATTCGCGACGGTTAATTCGAACATACCGCGCACCGACAATGCTCTTAGCAGCGCGCCAAATCACGCGGCGGCGCCTCTGACCGGCATTGCTCCGACACCGCCATAGAGCAAAAGCTCAGGAGAGACCCCTCAATGCCGCGCGCGAAGGAAAAAAAATGCGGCGGACATTTCACCCTCTTTCAAATGGCAAGGTCGCCGTTTCAGCGTCGCATCGGAACACGTGTGTACATGCCAACTAGAGTGTACTAGACAACCGTATTCTAGTACACAGTAGTGCCGACATCTCAGCCACGCGGAGAAAATAGCAGTGACGTGTTTTCTAGTGACGTGTTGACCTTGCACGCTGCAGCTGCAGTGCAGAGGGAAGCAGCGGTGGAGGCCAGGTCCGGCCAACGAAACTGCCCATGCCGGTAAACGCTCGGTTCCCAATAACGGCAGAAAACGAAACTTTAAGGACCGGGCTAAGCTGTCACCCGCACGGCGGCGGGCGCGCACGGAGACAGTCCAAGGTGAGGGAGCTACGATGGAGTTGAGAGGGAGGGCGAGGGGAGCACCAAAGCCACTGCCACTAAAACGGCGGAGTTGCTGAGGCCAAATCCGCTTCCCTGTCGCCTTCCTCCCTCACCTTCGATGGTCTGCGCGCTCACCCGTTGCCATGCCGGCGCCGCCCGCTCCTTGAAGTTTCGTTTTCTGCCGTTATCGGGAAGCAAGCGTTTGCCAGCACGGGCAGTTTCGTGGCTGCCCCGCGATATTTCACAACTCGCACCATTGGTGCATCGTGCTTTGGTGCACTTCAAAAATACGTCCTTTTAATTCCAACAAATTTTCGGGCCCCTTCGAGTTCGAAATATCGATATTCGACTGTATATAGCACAGCATAACGCAAGTGCAGCCCAGCATCTCGAACCGGTGAAAAGTGGATGTTTTACAGTATAGCTTCCTGGCAGCATTCAGCACTCTGGTACCACTAGCGTGGAAAATTGAATACTATGTCCCATCTCACCCTGGAGCCTCTCAACCATAACTAACGCAGTAAATAACACAACACGCACTAGCGTGGCTGGCTGGCAGCACACCAGCTAGTAGTTCGGGTGCACTCAAGGGAGTGCGCAGAGTTTAGCGCCTTTGCCAATTGAAAAAGTGCTCACTCATTGGCAAGGATGTTAACTAAACTTTCATATGGTTAACCTGCCTGCCTTTCGTCTCCTGCATATTGTTCTCTCACTGCACACTTGTGCACATGCTCTCCAGCAAAAGCTGATCACTGCAGGTCCTGCAGGCCAGGCTCAGCATGCTGAGGTATACAGGGGGCAAATTTTCAGAGCTCCTGATGTCAGCAGCGTAATGTATCAGACTTGGGCAGCTGCTGCTTTGCACACTGGAAACACAAAACTATATCTGTGAACGAAAGTAACACAAGTTTGGTGCATGATCCTTTGCTTACGTCCCACAGGTCAGTGCTGACATAATGCGCAGATTTTCCTTTGGAGGATATTGTCACATAGTAGTGACAGTGAAGAAAACAGTTACAAAACTGTGAATGATGAAATGAACTTTGTTGGGCGAACCTGGACACACAAAAGTTGCACTCAAAGCACAACGATAGCGGCGAACACAGTCGGCGATCGTCCAAATCTGCTTTTTGACACGACCGTCCGACCGTCCGAAACGCATCTGCTTTTAGACACGAGTCATCAAGGTTCCAGAGTAATCCCTGTTGCCCACGTGTCTTCCAGAAAGTACTAGATGATTTCCGTCGCTCATACAATCAGATTACATAGGCGTCGGTGACCACAGACAACGGATAGAAGCATCAAAACGTTCGAGAAACTTCCGATACATGCAGGTGCGTCCTGCGCCTAGCGATAACATTTTACATTTGTTAGGCGGTGAAAAGTGGCCACCGGTGAAAGATAAACAAGTACACGTGTCAACATCACTAAAGTAGCAGTTGTGGCTTGGCAGTGCCTGTCGAATGCATTCTGAATCATCTTCATGCATCTACATATTTCCTACAATAAGGGTTTCTTTCACTACTTGGCCTAAAAAACCCCACCCCTGAATATTAGAGTCCCTGAAATGGTTCGGACAAATTTTGTAGGCGTGCAGGGTACAGCTACAGTAAAATACTACTCGCACCACGATTCAAGTGAAGCGTTGAATATTAAGAGATCTATGGACAATTACAAAATTACCCTCCTCTCTAGCCATGCAATCAAGGCTAAGCTCAACCTTCACCGACTCTGCATCATGTGACATTGTGTCTACTTCCGGTTGTCTTGAAGCTAGCGCGCGAAGCCTCTCCGCTAGCCACCTGGCCGTCGGTCCCCAGCGAGAGCTATCTAAGCAGCGTGCGTTGCGAGCGTTCTGTTTCGACCCCAGTTTCGACAGACGTTTGCGTAATGACCGAGCTTGCGCAGCGGTTGCACCGGTTGAGTGTAGAGATGGGTTTTGATAGCGATACTCTTTTGCAAATCTGAGCTCCACGTTGACAACAGAATCAATGATTTGCCACCACCAGACTCGCTGGATTCCCCTAACAACAACGATCACCAGTACACGTAAATATGAAAACTGACCTTCTCTATTCGATACGCGGTATTGTAGTAATCCTAAAGCGTGAAATGATGATGGCAAATGCAAAGATACTGGTGCCGAGTGGATACCCACGGTCCGATGTACTGCAGCCACTCCACTTGACATGTCACTAATCGCTAGATTTGCAGGGCAATTCCCACAGTGCTCACAAAAAGAGGAGGAGGAGGAGGTAAAACATTTATTAAGAAAAAGAAAAAAAAAAAAAAACCTCGACACCAACACAGACTGTGCCGCTCACATCAACACGGAGCACATAACACAAGCATACGACACTTGCTGCGAGCAGGGAGTGCTCGAGTGTAGGGGTAAATTGTCTGTATTCTCTTTCTGTTACATTTTTAGGGAAATAAATTGACCAACATTCCAAATAGTATTACGAACAACATTTGTTCACCATAAACTCGGGAAAAATTACTGATGATACAACGTAGCTTCCAAATCTGACAGCTCGCCTGAATGACGTCTCGGGGGATCAGCGCCACTGCGATCAGTATTGATGCACATTTGAAAACCTTATATTTAGGGATGGGCGAATAGTGAATTTGAGGTTCGAAGTGAATTCGAAGTGAATAGTGATTTGGCCGAATAACTTCGAATCGAATAGTATATGTATCACATATTACAGTAAAACCTAGTTAATTCAAATTTCACAGGACCGAAAAAAAAAAGTCCGAATTATCAGGGTATCCGGAAAACAATAAGCAAATGCTTACTACGTCAGCACGATTTTATTACTGTAATGGATGAGCAAATCCTTTTGCTACTTTGCATAAAAGCAGTGCGGAAGCTGCAATTCTCGTCATCTCATGACTGATTGGCTCTCACAGCGGCGATTGAGGCCTCGCGACTTCCTTCACAGCACGGCCGCTACGCGCGCCATCATTTGCTACACGCTTTGCACTACCGCACGCCCATACCGATTATTTTTTCACCAGTAAGCTGAACCGCCAACAGATCGCACGTCCATCGCGATGTAGCCGGTGCTCTTCATCCTCGACAGCTTTGCGCCGAGTCAAACAGAAACAACTGTTTGCGCAACCGCGGCCACTATCGACGCGATTATGAACGGCGACTTCTTACGGCGTGCCATGCGAAATGGGTTTCCTATTTCTGCGGCAAGTGCCGCGTGCCCCAAAATGAAGACCCAATCAAGAGCGATGAGGGTGAAGTCACGGAGCCATGGCTACCGGACCTCCGCCGCTCCAGGCCGGGTTATCAATCGACAATTGTCTCTTTCAGGTCTATGGAGAGATTTCTGGACGCTGTCCGATCGCACCCTTTTTGCTTACGGCGAATTCCGCGTTCTGAGAGCGCGCGAGATCATATCGTGCTACCGCGCGGCGAGACGTGATTAGAGCACAGCATGGGCCTGATTTTTCGGCCCGAGACCGGCCCGGGCCCACTTTACGAGGCCCAAGCCCGGCCCGAGCCCGGCCCAGGCCCGTGGTTCTAAGCCCAGGCCCGTGGTTCTAAGCCCAGGCCCGACCCAGGCCCATGTTACTGAGCCCGGGCCCGGCCCGGAGCGGGGCGTTCATTAATAAGCTTAGCTAGGGCCCGTGTGTGCATGATCTGGCCTGGCCTGTAAGAAAAAAAAATTTTTTTTACTTACACATTGTACCGTATCTGTCAGCCTCACGTTCTCGAGGTTTAATCAGCGGCAGTATATGAGCAATAAAAGACCGAAATCTTTGTTTCTCCCACAGGAACATCAGTAATCCGGCCCATTGCCTGTGCTGCTATTTTTCCGCTGGTGCGCATGCACTAACCTTGATTTATACGATATAGTTCTATGATGACATTTAGCATGCAAATATAAAGGATGTTTCATTTTAGCTGAACCAAATTTTAAAAATTGCCTCAGGCAGAATGCACAATTATAATACTTGATCTAAACTACTCGATGAGGTGGCCATTCCACGAGAAATCAAAACTAGGCTAATTGAAGAATTAACCTAAGTACGCTAGTTAACTTTTAAATTAATTATTTTACGGCACATCTTTCAATCTACGAATTATAGCCGCTGAGTTCGCAAGGCATATCCACTTGGAACGAATTCTCAAGACTAAACCTGTTTCGAGATATTAATTTTCAAAGTGTCTGACGAAATCAACCAAATCAAATCAATTTATTCTCCAGTTTACATGCTGGACGGTCATTTTGGACTAAAAGCTACATACGTAGCTTGACATGACCCAAAAGACCAGGCAAGGCAATAGTACAGCAAACAGTGTGCGCACATGTACGTACAATCATTCAGATTTATTTCCAGCTATCGCAGGAATTCCTCATGGACGAAATAGCTATGAATGGAAAGATAAAGAATATTTCCGTCACGGCGAGTTAACAGAATTGGAAAAAAGGTTTAACAGAATTCATTTTAAACAACACTACACTAGCAATACTAGCAAAACAAAACAACATAACACCAGCTATACAACATAGCATGAGACTGAATTTTACAAGATTAACATTTGCTAAGAAAACGAAACAGGTTGTACATTATATACTCAGAACTATACACAAAAGCAGTATAATAATCATCAGATACATTACAAGCGAACAAAGTATGAGCTGAGTTCTTTCTGATATTATCAACATTTTTGTACTTCTTCAAAGTGAATGGTAGGTTATGTATTAACGAATGATGCTTATAGAGTGTTCTGAAGTAAGGAATTGACCATATCTCGGGATTTCTTGTGTTCGCATTAATGCGACGGCGCTCTAAGAAGGCTAATTGTTTTATGTAGTTCCAAGCTAATTCTGACATGGATGGCTTAATGAATGGTCAAAATGCCTAACTGAATAATTAACATAATTATGCTAATTAACTTTTAAATTATTTAGTTTACAGCACAGGTTTCAATCTACGAATTATAGCCGCTCAGTTCGCAAGGCGTATCCACTTGGAACGAATTCTCAGAACTGAACCAGTTTCACAATATAAATTTTTCAAAGTGTCCGACGAAATGCATGGGCATTCCAGTTTTCTTTGAGGAAAACGCTGTTTTATGCATTGAAGCACAGAAGTAACTGGCCTTAGCGCTAAAATAATGCAATAGTATCGACACTGGTAATAGTGCAATCGCAAAAGCGGTAACATGGAAATGGTGTGAGGAGCGGTTCTTTGTATAATTTATTTTTCCTTACGCGGAAACAATGTTCGTTTTTGTGGAAAAGAACAAAATTAGCGTAGCTGCGACGCAATACTAAAGAGACAGCGGAGCTGATGGGCACCTAGCTAGTCCTGGCTTTTGGGTTAGGCTAAGCACTACCAAGTCATCCCCAGCATTTCCCGGAATTTATGACTTATTTATTATTGATCAATTATTGATTAGCTATTGATTGGTTATTGATTGTCTATCGCAAGATATTGGCCACGTATTTGGGCTAGGCTAAGCACTACCAAGTCATCCCCAGCATTTTCCGGAATTTATTGATTATTGATCGATTATTGATTAGCTATTGATTGGTTATCAATTGCCTATCGATGACTGCCTAAGTTAAAGTAGTCCCCACTATTCTTAGCTAGACTTATCCAGGCTCAGCTTCGCTAGTTCACAGGTGTATGTGCCATTGCGCTCGGGCCCTTTCTGCACTGCTGCCAGGATCGGCCCACATTTTTGGATTCAGCAGACACATTATGCCCGGCTGAAACAGCTCCGCTGTTAAAAATGAGAACATCTGTTTTACTATTTTCTTTGATAAGATATACAGTCATCTTGCACGTGTCACTTCAGCTTGGCACAGAATGCATTGAACCATGCAATACATAACGGTCGCGTGTGCTCTAAGGCCTACTTAGGCCCTTTAATGAGCGGGCCCGAGTCTGGCCCTGGCCCGTGGCTTCAAGCCCGAGTCCGGCCCGGGCCCGGCCTGAGCCCGCCGACAAACGCTTCGGACAGCCCGGGCTTTCGGGTCGGCCTGGGCCCGTGCAGTGCTCTAGACGCAATTGCCACGGTGGACTTCGCGGTAAGACGCTGACTCGCGGCCTGACGCGCGCGTTTTTGCCGTACCCTAAGGCACGCGGCCGACGCATGCACCGAGTCAGAACGAAACTACCGTTCGCTGCAATAACTGCAGAGGAAATCACGGTCACTATCTGTGCGATCATGGATGGCCACTACGCAGCTTTTTAGGCACGCGGCCAACAAAACGAGTCAAAACGAAACTACTTTTTGCCACAACCACTGCGAAAGAAACCGCGGCAGCTATCGACGCGATGATGGGTGGAGACTATGAAATCCCGCGGCCAATGCGTTGTTATGCGCGGCGATAAACGCAACAAAGGCACAAATAGGCACGAAGCGTTCCGTCGTTGCTGTCATTCACGTACGATTTCCGCTGACGACTATGGCGATGCGGACTACGCCGCTTTGTTTCGGCTTTACGCTGGTGCCGTTTCTGCTCTTTCGCGTCGCACATTTCCAGCTATTTAATGCAAAAACGTATAACCTTCGAGATTTATGGTTGATGTATGGCAGCCATGACGTGAAGCATAGCCTCCGAGATGTGTACCGGCCGTCCGTGGCTTTTGGCTGCCTATTTGGGAGCGCCGAATAATTCGAAAATATCGAATACCTGAATTCGAATTGAAGAGAATAACAAATATAAAATTATTCTATCGAATATTCGACAATACCGAACATTCGCCCGTCCCTACGCTTTGCACGGAGTGCTAAAATGTATCAATGATTAGAAAGACCTACCTTAATAACTCCAAGTTTGTACAAAATTGGCAAAATCGTTTCAGTTTGTACAAAATTGGCAAAATCGTTTCAGGGTCCCTTCAAAAGTGTATTTACATGAAGTTTGTGCCTACTCACCATTCCATTTTTGGACAGCTATTGACTAGGGGTTCCATATAGGGTATCGAATAAAAAAACATTAAATCTATTATCATAAAACTTGACATTAAGTTTATTGCTTACGAATTTGGTGCAGGAAAATCAGCTGCTGCACATGCCCAGGAGCCTGCTGTCATTGCATAACAAGAATGTTGCTAGCTGCCAGTAACTGTTACCAAGGATGTACAGTACAGTCTACATTTATTAAAGGGAAAACCAAGTTCGCAGGTCAGAAATTTTACAGTTCAGTCAGTATACCAAGGTCTGGAACTTGTCTTTTCACCAATAGAATGTCCATTGAGAATAATACCTTTATTCCCTCTGAAGCTATGGAAATAGTGAAGTTATGTTGTGCTAAATACCAATAAAGCTTTCAGTTTAATAGTGGACTATTCTGTACATGCTTCATGGCAATCTTCTATTGCTTAGAAAGTTTTGCTTTCAAGTTTTCCATCAGAAACGGTGATGCCACTGACCCATGGCCTTTCAGATGAGTTTTTGGAGCAGCCAAAAATGGGCTTTTGGAGCGGGTTTATGAATGGAGTTGAAAACATTAGTGCATGGAGCATTTACAGTAAGCAAGCCATGTGAAAGCAATAAGTGGTCGCTTGTCCGTAACCCTCAACTGAAACACTAAAAATCAAACCACCAGTTTACCAGTTTTCACTATAAGCTGCAATGAAGCAGTAGTGTTCAAAGATGCGCTTAAAAGTACTTCAGTGGCTTAGAAAAGCACATGGACAAGCTACCTGGACACTTTGAAGGCATTTGGGAACTTTCAGCATGACCGTGCCTATATAAACGTATCCTTTAAGACAGCAGTTCGTAAAACAAAAGGGTGTGTTGACAATACTGCGGCAGCTCCCCCCCCCCCCCCCTTATATGAAATTAATTTTTTTTTATTGTGTGACCACTATGGCGCCATTATCTATTTTCATATTGTACTCCTTATTTATACTTAAAAGCATCAGTGTGTTCTATAAGAACGCTGTTAACTCTAAGTTTCAATCGGAGCGCCTGAAGTTGGCAAAGAATGCTTTGCATTAATATTTCTTCTCACTGCGTATTATGAGTAACACTTACCATGGTGTAAAAGGATGGAAATTTATAGTTGCTTATTATTGCATACTACTGTTTAGTTATGGAATTTTCCCACCAGGTACGATTAAAAGGACATTAAAGAGAAAAATAATGACTTCAGCCTGTGCTAGTAAATTACCCTACCACAATAACGAAAAAAAAAGGATGCTACAAGCAAACGCAAAAACAAAGACTGGTGGCGACACCACCTTGAATTTCCCACACCAGCTCACTGCGACGTTAAATTTCACACTGTCGGCTCAGGCCATGTCATACTTTTATTGGTAAAAATTAACTATATTGTATTCCAAAAGAGTTAGAAAGTTCAAGAACTTTCACTGAGACACAACGGCCAAAATGCGAAAAAATGTTTTCACGCTGATGTACCAGTTCTGGCGCAAAATTCAAAAATAAAACTTCAACCGTCACTTTCTCTTCTAATATCAACCTGTTACGGCGAAATCAACAAAATTAGAGATCTTCAGGAATACTTTATCAATTTCAACTGACTCAGTATTTGTCTTTAGTGTCCCTTTAATGAGATTCCACTAGACCACGTGACCGTCATAGACAGTCTTGTTTCATGTCTAAAACCGCAATGCAATTGGCTCATTCTTTATGCGCCGTAGAAAACCCCCTGTATTTACATTTGCGGCACTCTAAAGGAACCGAGACTTCGTGCTATAGTTAGAGTTGACAGCTACCCAAGAAAGCAAGAAAAGGAGGACACAAGAGTGCTTCAAGCTGGGCAAGGTGTCACTCACCCCTGTCCTCCAGGGCATTAGGACTGACCAGGATGGACTGTTCAGCAGCCAGGATGCTCTGCTCGAGATTCACCATCCTGCTGGTCATGACGGCATGGTCCCTGGTGCCACTCCTGGAAAACAAAGGTAGCGTGTGCACATCTCAGACCTCTACATTCACCGTCCAAACGACAGAAAGCATACGAAATCCTACCTTCGCTTACTACTGTGGGGAGCACACGCCGCCATCCTCTCCCGCGTACGCTCGTTGTCGCATGCGCACGTAGCGCACGCGGCGGGAGCCGGGCGGACACGAGAGAGAGGCACTTTGCCCTCTCCCGGTTCTCGCTGGCCTCTCGCGACGCGCGGGAAGAGGAAAGGTATCCGACGGGTGAGGAGGACATTCCCCTCACGAAAAAGGTATAAAAGAGCGCGATCGAGAGACCCCCGGGTCTCTCTGACCTCGCTACACCTGACATGCCCCTACGGCTATACCTGCTGCAACCCGCGAGTGACCTCATTTGCGTGACTTCCACACGCAACGTGGCAAGCCTATTTATTACTTATACAGAGCGGACTTCCCTCTGCAAGTGTGTTTTATTGCCTGCAGCAATAAACGTTGTTGAGTTGACTCGCTTGTTGCCTTATTCGCCCGAACCCTACGTAGCTTGCAGGCACTACGGGTTGGGGAAGACCCCCACACTAAAAACTTGGAAATTTGTAAGGTCTCCCCCTTGAGCCACCGTGTACTCATTTCTGTACACTAATTGTTTTTGCCAGTGTTACTCCAATTCACTGCAGAGTACACCACCCCTTTATTAAAGGCACTATACTACAATTTCTGACAGAATGTTTTATACGGCACATTCTAGCATTAATTAGTAAGGAATGCTTTTCTTTCTCATAATGCCTGCAGTTATTATCACATTGAACTGGTCTCCAGGGTTGTACATGCCAAAACCACGATTTGATTAAGAGGCACGCCGTAGTGGGGGACTCCAGATTAACGTTGACCACCAGGGGATCGTTAACGTACCCCCAACACGGGCGTTTTTGCATTTCGCTCCCACCAAAATGCGGCCACCATGAGCGCAGTGGTAGGTGCTTTGATCGTAGCATTAATTTGTATTATGCAATAAATGAAACATAGATGGCTGTACACTAAACAGAGATTTCATCCTGCAATTATAAGGACTAACTAGAAAATTAACAGAGACTCATCTAACACACAGAGTTTATTTCAATAGTCTGCAGCATATTGGAATTAAGTTATGTTATTTTCGACACATTTCGTGACAGAAAGGGCTACAGTTTGCTAGGCTCGAAGGGCCACCCCTAAAACATGGCCCAATGACACCACCCAGAGAGACAAGGAGTCGCCACTAGATCCAAAGCTTGCACTTCATTTTGTACCCCAACATGTCCTTACTGGCACCACTGATAAGTATGTCGATAAGCAGCAACCTCTGCATATCCCCTCTTTAGTTCACAAGTTCAAGCGGTATGGCGGAACATAGGAATAGTAAATTTTTTTTTTTCAATCAACAATTATTCATTCATTTAGGCTTTAACTCGTTCCGTACCGCGCCCATTGAGCACCGTTAGCCCTCTATCGATGGTTTGAAAGGCCGCTTTCGAGACCTTCCACACCGCTCACGGACACACTGCGTCATCGGGCGTGAAAGAGGAGAAACTATATTTTTGTTTTCTAAGCAGTTCACTTTTTACCCGCCGGGCAGTGATTTTTAAACGCGCTCCCGAGTTTCGCAATCGTCAAAGCAGAACGCAAAAAAAGTCCAGGGAGAAATCGCAGATATCGCAATTCCACTGCCTTTGTGGCTGATCTTATCAATGCAACGAATAGCAGCGAGTCAGAGGACGCTGACTTTTCATCGACGACGACGCGAACCAGCCCAGAACATCGGCAGCCGCAGCCCGGCACGAACAACTGTAGTGCTTGCAGTAAATTTTTAGCGGCATACCTGTCTAATGAAAAATTTTGATTTTTTCAGAGAATGCCTAATAGACTGCAATACATTTTGTATATCTCATAAGTTTCGTAACATTTTTTTCTTAGAAGATACAAGCGTGTCCTTACAAACTTTGTTAAGTTTTATCGCACAATCTTCATTTTAACAATTTATATCTTTATGACAAACATCTCGTTAATAAAACTTTTATGCATGCAAAGTGCATCCATTTTGCTTTCTGTTTACGTATGACAAATATTTAGCGCAGTAGTTCCTTCAGAAAAAGACATGTGCCGTAACATACAAAAAACAGCTATTTTCCCCATGGTAGGGAAACAGTTAATTGCCTTCAATTCAGGGTTTTTCATCATTTAATTGATTAATCAAAATTTTTCCTATGGACTTTAAAAACACGCAAACACAGTTACCTGCTTTTGTAGGACCTTATTTTAATGTTTGGAAGGTGGAATTAAGTCAGAAATGCAAGTGTATAAAATATGATAAAAAATATTTAATTTGTTAAAGACTAAATAGAGTTGGCACTAGTGGCCTTTGAAAACAAAGAATACATCCTATAAAATGGCACTTAGAGAAGAATTAGACAAGATACATGGCACTAGTGAATCCCTGTACAGTACAGTTAAACAAATAAAAATGGCAAAAGTAAAAGGTCCAACTAAGTCCAACTAAAATATGCAATTGCAGTATGCATAGGGAAAAAAATTACTGGTTTAGGATTTTAAGCCACATGCTCTTCTTTTCTACAGAGCAAAGGAATGTCAATTGGCTGGGATGTATGAGTGAAACCAACACCTTTGAATGGCCGGACAACCAGCATGTGAGAAAGGACGCTCAGAAGTGATAGATTTGCTGGAATCAACATATTTCCATCGCTATGTCAAATACATGCTCCAAACCGGCGCAAATGCTGTGCCACATCTTTAGTGGACTGGGAGTGACACGACAATCAACGACTGGGTTGCCTTGAATTGCGAGGGCATTTCAAGCCTCCGGCTTTGGGCGCACCATGGGGGAAGATAGGGGAAGCACGTGGCTCAGCATTACTAGGGACTGAAAAACAAGTCGCTCCACCACAGCCACATAGTCACTGCTCATGCACCAACATTCCAGTACAATTTATACATTTTCGTGCCTGCAACTCCTGTCAAAACTCTTGAAAAAAGATTATTTGAACATGTCTAATCGATTAGGTCGATTAAATGAAAGGTGGGCATCTTTCTTTTTGGGGTTTTACGTGTCAAAACCAGTTCTGATTATGAGACACGCCGTAGTGGACAGCTCCGGATTAATTTTGACCACCTGGGGTTCTTTAACGTGCACTACAACGCAAGCACGTGGGCGTTTTTGCGGCCACCACGGCCCAGACTCAATCCTGCGATCTTGTGCTCAGAAGCGCAATGCCTTAGCTGACTGAGCCACCGCGGCGGGTGACAGGGGGATTAATCTATGAAGATTATTCCATTAAAGGTATCCCGCAAAAGGATTAATCGTTCATCGATACTGCCAACCCTAGCAGAACAACGCACCAAGCTACACACAACATGAAGATCCCCAGCATGTCCCAGAGACTGTCCAAAGCCACTCATTGTTTCGGTTATGTTGTCAAGTGGGAGGGGACACTGGCTGCTGTGGCTCATTAGGTTCCCATGATGCCTGTGATGTCACAGCAAAGAGAACAAACAGACACTGGTTGTGCTGCAAGACGCCTTGTGGAAGAAGTCTTTTATGCTTCTGACCATTCTCTCAGCTTTCACTGGGCTCTTGTAGGGTCTACTCGTATGGCCAAACGAGGAAGTGAAGGCTGCAAACTCTCAATGAGAATGGCGATGCTTTGTCAGGCCGGAACCTTGCAAGGTATCCCGTAGTGGGAGCATATGCCTTTTAGCACATTAACACTTAAACGCTTGAGCTCAAGGTTATTTCCGGGAACCTAAACTACAGTGCAGTCCACTTATAACGATACCACATGTAACGATATATCGGTTATAACGACGAGTCAGCTTAAGAGTATCAACTTATGCATTAGCACTATGAGAAAAAAAGCTATATAACAATTGAAATTTTGCTTCTGGGCAGCGTTTTTCATGCAGAATAATCGTGAAATTTGCGTTCACAAGTTGCCCTTAACCGAGGCGGGGCGAAAAGTGTGCCTACACTAGTTCGTATCTGCCGCCATTACCGTGCAGCGCATCCCACCCGCACGGGGATAGCGAAAGCCACAAAGAGCATCGCAAATTGGCGGAGCGTGCACAAGATGACACCAGCTGCTTCGCGTCTGCATTGCTGACGGTCGTCCATAGAAGAGGAGGGGGGTGGGGGAGGGAAAGCGATAAGCGATTGGCGCCTGCGCTGCCTTTACAACCTCCCTCTCTCAGCGTGCGCAGAAATGCGCCGCGGAAGGAGCGAGAGGTGCCCCGACAAATCGCAACTGCTTTGTCTGTTGAGAAAAAGCAAATTTTGCAAGACTCGAAGGAGTACGAGCTCACGCAGTCTATATCGGCGATTATGAAAACCGGGAGCGCCACGATCATGAAGGCTAGAAGCAGTGGCCATGCCCATGGGAAAATGCAAGCTTTGTGTGCCAGGACCAAACCCCCAAGAAAAAACCAACACGGTGGAAGCCACTGACATTACCGAACTCCGGGAGCACGTCACTATTGAGGATGAAATAGATGGTGCTTCGATGGAGGAGTTTGAGTGCAGATAGTACTGCCTCGTTCTGCGAAGAGATATCGGACGGCATGATCGTTGTCGCAACAGACGGCGGCGTTGTGCAACAGCAGCAGTGACAGTGACGACAAGATTGACAATGGCCAGTCTTTGACACTGGCCCCAACGTTCAACCAAAGTGCAATGTCATCAATCTAGTCGCTAATTGATTTTTCTGCACACGACGGTTGTGAATATGAAACTTCTGCGAAAGCAAGTGCAGATTTCTGACAATTTCAGCGCGCCTAACGATTTAGACGCTATTTAGAGGTATAAATAAACACTTTTTCAAAGCTTACTTTCTACAACATCAATTGTTTATCACAAATAACAAATTTGGTTCCGGGACTGCAAAGATATATTCTCCAATTTTTTTTACGGCAGTTCAGATATAGTGATGATCGGTTATAACCATCGAATTTTTCATTCTTGATATCGTGAAAGTGGACTGCACTATAGTAGTCAACTACTTTGTCCATTCAGATGGAACAGGTCCATGCCGAGGAGTTCCAATGTGTTGAGGGCGCTATGTGCCAAGCTTTCTGTATATATGGTGTAGTCCAATAAAGGTGTGTGGATTCGTTGGGTGAACACAGCTCCGAGTCACTTGTGTAGATGTGACTAGCGTCTGTCAGCACCCTTCATCATACATGGTGTCAGAAGTGGCCGCTGCTCTCTCTAATGGCGAACAAGTCTGACGCTGCATTTGCCGGGGTACCTGGACTCCAACAGCCATCTAGCTTCGACTTAGCCGATCCAAGTGCATGATCTACCTAAATTGAGGAGTTAAAGGATTATGCCTACGCTACAGGATTGCACCGAGCTACCGACGAGGTTCGGGTCTGAACGCTTTATTGCATGGCTGTTCAAGCTCAATGCGTGCTGGCATCTTTCAACTTGTCGGCCAAAGAAGTTCAGTCATACAGCGTTCTGAAAAGCAAGTTCACCTCGTATTTCGTGCACCCACTAAACAAAGTTCATGAGGGTGAGCCGACGATGGCGGCTTAAAGTGTGCCGTCTTCCATCGCACGCAAGGCACCGAAGGGGGGGGGGGGGGTCGTTACTCCTGCGGCAGCTGCGTGTGTCACGGCCGCGCGGGCCCTATCTTGAAAGCAATCTGCAATAGGGACATAGCGCGAGTGCTGATAGCTTCATGTGCGCTGTTTTTTGCCGCTTATGGTTGGCGTTGAAGTGAGACAGCACAAAGGTGAATTCGCTCGCTGCTGCTGCTACTGCCGCGCTTGCTCACACGAGCGTTTTCACAGCGAGTTTCTACAGTAATCGAGTGAGATGTTTTCATGTTTGCTTGTGTGTGCGCGTGATACCATGCTTGTTAATTTAGTGAGTGAACACATGTTTACAAGTTTACACGGCCAATAAAAATGCTATCCTTGCTTCTTATAGATGTCTACTAATTTGCTATAGCAATCGATGCTTCGCCTTTCGCGTGATACTACAGCGTTTTATTCCAAGTCCGCCATTAGCCCTTCGTGATAGGTAAAAATTGCTCCCGCCTCGCCCATATGGGCATAAAAACAGAGGACGCTTAAGCTTCGCCTTTAAGAGTACGACGCAATAGCGTTATCGGGACCCGTTCGCCATCGTTCGCATACGGCAAGTAGGCTTAATTCTCTGCAACCCTGAACAAGGGAAAGCCAGCTTACAAAGACCAAGCTTACACCGATCCCCTTAAAGTCCGCTTCACTTTTCAACTGAAATGCATTGCTGGAAGGACGTTTTTCCAGGGGCAATACAAGTGGTCTTCAGGGTTCGTACAGGTTTTCAAGAAAAAAATTCAAGGACTTTTCAAAGACCTTTAAAAAAATTTTAATATTTAATACGGTAGTTCACACGTTACATTTTATTGGACCGAACAAAGGAAAGTTATTCGACTTGGTGCACGTACAGTTTCTTTCGACTAGATGAATCTGAAGCTCAGGGCAGGTCTTTCAGTTTCTTTTCTATTTGCGTCTTAATGCTGCTGAGTTCTTCAGCCTTCACTTTTGCAGTCTTTCTCAAGCTGTTTGATTTCACCACGTGCGAGATGTCACCAGTTCTCTCAGCCTTTTCTGCATATCCATCGGCAAAGGCCCTTAAATGGCAACGACTGCCTGAAGCTTCTTTTTCTTCGTCTGCAACCCTTCAACGTCTTCCATGATTGTGCGCCTTTTTGTCTGCTTTGAGTTTTCCTGGTACCATTTCCTTTCCGATTCCAAGTGTGCATCGTAATGCTGCCTCGCTGCGGACACAGCTATTCCGAGTTCTTTTGTTATAGGAACATTCAAAATTCCACCTTCCCTGTCCTCTGCGTCACATATGATACGCTGTGAAATGTATGACAAACCTTTCAGATTCTCTACGGAGATATGGCAGTTGACGCTGAACCCCCATTCGACAGATGCTTGCCCATGGCTCAAAACAAGCAACAGCCTGACTGCTTTCCACAGCTCTTTGTAGGAGGGATTGAAGCTCAGGAGGTCATGAAAAAACTCATCCAGCCTGCTAAGGCTCCTCTCAAATTTTCGCGCTGTTGGGGTCCGGCGCAACGCAAAGTTTGAAATCGTCGTTGCTGAGCCAGGTGTTTTGTAATTTACATTTCCCAGGCATTATTCTGAACCATGCGCACCACAACCGAAACGGGGGGAAAAGCAAACAAAGCGTCGACGACACCGGAGCACGCACGCAGATAAACAAAGCACAATGTGGCCAAAAGACAACGCTCAGGCTATGAGGCTGTACCTGTTTTTAGTGGGTTGCCAATAAATCCAGCCCAAGGCAACCCTCCCCCCCCCCCCCCAAAAAAAAAAATGACATATCACTAAATTGAACTGTTAAGATTCATGTAACTGCTTTTTCGTTACAAATAAGCATGATGGCACAATTTGTATTTTTCCCGAGGAGGTCGAGACGCTCTAGCCTCACTGTGGCCAGCAACTTATGGCTTTTGGCCAACCCCGAAGTCGAAGCAAGCCAGAGGGGAAAAAAATAAAGTGCGCGACGCGCGCGCGCTTCTTCCTCGAGCAGGAAGTTTGACTTTCGCGGTCCCGTCGTTGCGGAAAGCAATGAAGTTTGCCGGGACCACCCTCAACTGCCATATAATGTGAGTCACACTGTCGGACCCCGTGAAAACTCCAAGAATTCAAGGGTTTTCAAGGACGGAAAAGAAATTCCAGGTCTTTCAAGGCCTTGAAAACAGAACTTTCAATTTCAAGGGTTTTCAAGGATTTCAAGGACCTGTGCGCACCCTGGGTCTTATATTAAAATGTGAAGGCCCTAGCACCTTTTTTTTTATTAATTGTTTGCTATTGCCCCGACACGTGCAGGTCTGGTAGAAATGTTTGAGTTTCCTCGTAGCAGAATTAGATGGAGGCAAAAGGCGCAGTGCATCAGAAACAGGACACAAGAGGAAGAACACAGACAACACACACGTTTGGCGCTAACTTTCAACAACAAGATTTTATTGCGGGATCACATATATACCACTCTCTCGCCTGCAATAGAACACGTGCTCCGAGCAACCTCTTGTGTCCTGTTTCTGATGCGCTGCGCCTTTTGCCTCCATAATGTTATACAGTGTAGACCACTTATAACGCAAGTCACCGGAGTCGCGAATATTCGCACTATAAGCGGCACCGCACTATAACCAAAGCAACAATTTTCAAGGCCCGCACATATGCAAAACAAGTGCACCGAGCCGCCACGCATATGCGACAGTCGAGGAATGTGGCTAGAACGTTTGCATTCTCGTCTAAACGTCTAAAAGCTATGAACCAGCTAGCCCGCCAGAACGTCCTATTAAAGTGCATTCAATTTACAGTTGAATCTCGTCAATTCGAACCAAATCATGCGGCGGCGTCTCCGACCGGTATTGCTCCAGCACCGCCATAGAGTAAAAGCTTAGGAGAGACCCCTCAATGTCGCGCGTGAACAAAACAAAAAAAAAGAAAGAAAAAAAAACGCAGCGGAAATTTCACCCTCTCACATGGCAAGGTCGCCGATTCTGCGTTGCGCCGGAACATGCGTGTACGCGCTGACGTCTCAGCCACGCTACCGTAGTCACGCGTAGAAAATGGCAGCGAACCCTTCTTTCTCCTATATGCTTTCTCTACTTTCTAGTCACGTGTTGACCTTGCACGCTGCAGCTACGGCGCAGAGGGAAGCAGCAGCACTGTCCCAGGCTGGCCAATGAAACTGCCCACGCCGGCAAACGCCCGCTTCCCGATAACGGCAGAAAACGAAACTTCGGGGAGCTGGCGCCGGGCTGGCGCCAGCTCCCCGAAGTTTCGGCCAAGTTTTAGACCAAGCTTACACCGATCCCCTTAAAGTCTGCTTCACTTTTAAACACAAATGCATTGCTGGGGACATGTTTTTCCTGAGGCAATAAAAGTCGTTTTATATTAAAATGTGAAGGTCCTAGCACCTTTTTTTTAATTATTTTATTAATTGTTTGCTATTACCCCGACGCGCGCGCATCCAAAACGCATTAGGCAGGCGGAGTCCAAATTTGACCTGCGGAGGATGCGAGCACCATGTGGATGGCACTGTCGCAAGTAAACTAACCGAGCGCGACGCAGTTGGTATGGTAGAAATGCTGGAAAAGGGGTTTGTGTTTGAGTTTCCTTGTAACAAAATTATGTTTTCTCGTACATTGAAATTACAATTCGACGCCACCATGCCTGTAGGTTGTGGTTAATTCGTACTTTACCATTTTTCTGACGGATTTCACTGTGAGAGATTGAATTTTTGTTCACCAAAACCTTGTACCACGTGGAGGGCCTGCATGGTCAGGGTAGTTCGGGGTGCTTTTCTCCTTCGCAAACACCTTGCGCCACGCGGAGGGCCATGCGGTCGGGGTGGTTGGAGATTATTTTCTCTGCCACGGATGCCAACATCCACGCCGACGCCGGATTTTCTGCGACACGGGGCCCTTATCGCTGTCGCGTTCAAACAGATTGGAATAGCTTTATGTTATACCAGCCTTGGGAACACAGACGCCCGCCCGCTTCACCCGCGGCAGCGCGCGCATCCGAAATATCTCCCCGCCGTGGTTGCTCAGTGGCTTGGTGTTGGGCTGCTAAGCACGAGGTCGCAGGATCGAATCCCGGCCACGGCGGCAGCATTTCGATGGGGGCGAAATGCACGTTAAAGAACCCCAGGTGGTCCAAATTTCCGGAGTCCCCCACTACGGCGTGCCTCATAATCAGATCGTGGTTTTCGCACGTAAAACCCCATAATTCTTTTAATATCTAGTTAGTTCGCTCGCAGCGCTCTCAGCCTACTTTTTGTTTTGCGCCTCAGCTAGGGAGCGCTGCGCTGCTCGGCCCCCTCAACCGTATTCTAGTACACTAAACACAGCTGCTCTAGTCGTTCCGACAGCAGCAACAGCTGGCAGTGGCCACGCGTGCGCCGGCCACTAGCCGGAAGCGCTGAAAAGTCCAGTGTTACAAGCGCGAAAATTACGAGAAATTACATTACATGCGGTGTGTGTAATGTGAATGGCTGCACTCTTTTTCGAAGAACGAATCCGCTCGCTGTTTACGGCCACTGCCAAAGCCACGCAGGCGCAGCACGGCGCAATTTCGGTCAAATTTCTTCGTTTGGCGCAGTTTGGCGCAGGCAATTGCGTCTGTATCGAAAATGCGCAATTGGCGCAGGAGTCCCACCTTTGAATGTTGCAAAGACTATGCCATTATCAGGAGATCACGGTTCGGCGCCGCTTCGTTTACGCGCTGCCGATTGCTGGTAACGGTTCGCGGTGACGTTATACCTTTAAAATATCAAATTTTTTTGCTCGCCTGAAACGACGTAGATAGCGTAATTTTATGGCTGTTGTGTGGCTGACGCGCAGTCGTAATGCCGCCACACCAGCGTTTTTAAGCTAGCTACGCCTGCAAAGTGATCTGATTCGCGTCACATGTCACGTGACTGATTCATTCGCGATCACGTCCATTGTGTAAATCCAGCTTTATCAGCAGCGCCAAAGAGGAGGGAACAGAGCCCCTGGCCGAAGATATGACGCGGACGAGTCGTGCATCCGTGAATTGTCTATTTTTGCAAAGATTTGAGCGTTATTGCATGCAGTTATTTTCGCAGGTTATAGGCGTGGATATTTTATTTTTTTCCCCGGCTGTTGTAATTGGGGGTTAGGTTTTTTTCCCGGGTTATACGGGAAAAAATACGGTATGCACGACTCCAGCGACTTCCGCTATGAGCAGTCTACGCTGTATTGGTATTTTGGTACTAACAGACCTAAAATAATTTCTCTTCGGTGTCCCCTTTAACCCTGCCAGTCCAGTGGGCACACAGACAAACACAAAGACTGATGAAACGCACCTGGTCTTGGCAAGCATGCTACGCATCTTCTGCAGCTCCTGGCGCAGCTGCAGTACCTCACGCTTGAGCGCCTCCATCTGCTGCTCACGTTCGGACTCTTCTCTCTCCTGGCGCTCAAGTCGCTCCAGCTCCATCCGTGCACACCGGTCTCGCTGGGCCTCCAGCCGCTGTTCCACTGGAAAGAAGGCACAGCGCTCAACCGTCACATATGACGCCTATGCATTAAAGGCGACCTACAACTAAATTTTGGACCCTACAAAAAGCCTAGTTTCAAATTGTGTACATATAGAGGCACCTCTGTGCTAAATTTTACGTTTCATATACGAGTGCATGCGCCAAGAAAATTTGAAGCGCCTAAAAAAAAATTTGTGAGTGCAGATTGTGAAAAAAGAGCTCAAAATCGGACGAGAAACTTAAGTTCACAGAGCCATCTCTCGTTTCTCCCACCGCCAAGTGCCACCATTTTGGTATCATTCGAAAGCTCAAAGCTTCACCTGTTTCACATTTCCAGTTCGAAGACCTCTCTACAATGGTCACACAGGAAAAGAGCAAAGGCAAGCATGAAGAAATCGAGAGCCAGTCTGACAAAGCTCGCAGTGCACGCAGCCCTCCTACTGGCTCAGCTTAACAGGAAGCTGAGAGGCACTTTTCGATTGGCTGCTGCTATGGCAATTGGTGCACCAATGCTGCCGGCGAAGAGCTGGCCTGCTAGGCCTGCTTCGAAAACAGTGGTTATCCGCTGCTTCCCTAATGATCAGTGATCCCGCTTGTTTTCAAGAAAGTGGAAAACCAGATTTGCATACAGAGAGCAAAGCACAACCCTCATCTAAGCATACGGTGGCACTGAGGTGCTTATCGCAAGAATCAGGCCAGCCAGTAAGTGGAATTGGATTGCACCGGACAGAGCAAGTCGCTAACCCATCTTGCAGTTGTGTACAGTGTAAAAAAGAGCATACATTGTAAAAGCAAGAGCAAAGAAGAGCCCTGTGTCGTTGAGTCTTGGACTACTTATTAGACGGCATTGACATCAAGCGGGTGCTTTAGAAAACCATTGACTATGTGCCAGCGCTTTCTCTCACGACTGAGCACAGCCACGACTTTTTGCAGTCTAGACCCTGTTTTGAGGTTTATCTAATGTCTTTAATAAAGGTGACAGCGCGGATGCAGCTCTAAGAAGCATGAATGACATGGGACAGTATCCGTTGATTACCAGTGAGGCTACTGACGAACTGAGATTTGGAGCAATTTCTGGAGCAGCAAAATCTTAATTTTGGAGTAGTTTGGAGCATCCAGATACAGATTTCGGAGCACTTTGGAGCTAATAAATGCCAGATGCTGGACACGTCCCAAGCTATTTCAAACACTTAAAATTGACAAGCGTTATTCCAGAAAGTATTTGCTTGCTGTAAAACAATGTTACTCTGCCTCTAAATACACCAGTTTCCCTTTAATTTAAATGAAGACAGCAAACCTGTTCACACAATTAGCTTATTTCAAGTTTAGTGAAGCTGCTCAGATGTTGCCTTTTACATCGTATGATTTTTTCATTGACAGCTGACACTTTGTTATGTTTTCAGCAAGGCTCTAGCATCATTCAGAAACACCTGGCCCGACAATGTCATCAATGCTTTTCCGAGCCAGGCCAGCCTTGATGAGCCCTTCGTAACGCTCAGTCATTCCTTCAAACGACAGCAGGTACTTTTCAACGGACTGTTTTTCCTCGTAAAGCTGAAGCCTCTGTTGGGCAACTGGCCGATTCACAACTGGCGTCGACCGATTATTTCAACACCAGCAATTCAAACAAGCTCAATTATGCGGACTACTTTGAGGCAACATCACTGACCCATAAATTTGAACTATAAGTACGACCGAAATTTCGGACACCTTAAGGTACGCCGTTCTATATAATATCGAACTCTGCCTGCACGACTGCGTGCTAATATGACCGTCGACTTGAGCAGAAAAAGCAATATTTTGACGTTGATACATCGCTGGCATCGCCGCAGCATGGTGGTCGGCCATGTTGCCAACACCTGCTGGAAACCAAAACTAGCGAAGCCTAGTGAATCCAGCAACGACCGTGCCCAAACCGTCGGGCAAGCGAACTCCGGCGACCCATTTGGGAGTGCATTCGGGTTAGCTCCGCGCGTCCACCGTTTATTCATTGACGTGTTAACTAGCGACACTGTCGCGGCGACTTGATGTCTCCGCCGACGAGGACAGTGACTGTTTCAAAAAAAAAAAAACGCCGTCATTCGGCTATGATAGCGCGGTCAACTCCTGCGCAGCGATTTTGTAGCCATGCATTCTACTCGATTCTATATGCCGCCCTTATCATCCACCATTCCCTGCCGGCTGATACCATATAACGCAGGCGGAGCGCCACTCTTATACCACTGACAAAGCACAAGGAGCGGCAGCGGAAAAGGCATCGCTACAAAATCGTGGTCCTGTAGCCAAAGGTTCAAGATTCGGTGCATGCATTAATTGTACTTTCGTCTATTGTGGCGACGGCATAACAATGGTAGAGATACGGACTAACCAGATCGTAGGCAAACATACATGCGCGCAGGACTGCGTCGGCAAACTTCGGCTTTATTTTTGGACGATCCCCTTTCCGGGATACTTTCACTTTCGCGACATTTCGCATGACTAGCACTGGACACGTCGACGGATGATAGCATTCCTGGCACACTACCAAGTATGCCAACCCTGACACTAGTGACGCGAAATCCCGCGAAAGTGAATGTATCCCCGAAAATGGTCAACCGAGAATAATGTCTTTTTTAGCCACTGGCGGAATAAACTGCCCTCGTTGTGTTGCCGGGCCCACGCAGCTTCTTGCTCACTGTGAAACAATGTACGTGCATTTTGGTAAAACTACTACTACTCGCCGGCGATATCGAAGAAAATCCCGGTCCTAGCCTTCGTTCCGCTACTACGCAAACGTCGGGGGATATTATGTTTGCTCTTGACGAAATTCGCTCAGGACAGACCTCCTTGCTAAATGAAATGAAATCGATTCGCACTAAGTTATCGCAAAATGACAAGGTGTTTGAAAGTATAAGAAAAAGACTGGACAAGATTGAGGAGGACTGTTCGTGCATTGCTGCGATGAAAACAAAATTAGATAACACCCACGACCTTACAATGCGTAACGCCGCTGATATTGCAAATCTGGCAACACGAATAGACGACGCTGAAAATAGGTCGCGTCGTAACAACCTAGTGTTTTTTTGGGTTGCCAGATGCAGGACGTGAAACGTAGGATCAATCTGAAAGCCTAATTATACAGCACTGCAGCTCTAACCTTAATCTTGATATCCAATCAAGTGACAGAGCGCGCCCACCGGCTCGGAAAATTCGAACAAAGTAAAAACAGACCTATCATTGTGATGCTCGCCAACTTCAAAGCAAAACAACGTATTCTTTCGAATGCAAAAAAACTAAGAGGATCAGGCTTCAGAATATCCGAAGACTACTCCCGCAACACCCGTGATGCCCGCAAAAGCCTCGTTGAGTATGGCAAATCCTAAGGGAAAGCTTTTAAGCTTCGTCACGACAAGCTGATTATAGATAATAGGAGCTACGTATTTGATCACTGCAACAACAGGGTCATCCCATATAAAACATAGCTACCTCGCAATGCCTCCGGAAATACGTGTGACCCTTTCCCATTTCTTTACACAAACATTAGAAGCATTCTTCCAAAACGTGATTCACTTCAATACCTTGTCGAAACCACTGAATCTAAAATAATTGCTCTTACCGAAACATGGCTGAATTCATCTGTTGATGACTCTGAACTGTTATGCACTTTCCCCGATTTTGATATTTTTCGTCGCGACCAAGGCGCTAGGCGGGTGGTGTTATGCTGGCTACCCACCGTAGTCTTAACTGCTCATTAATCAACATTGCTACGCCAATCGAAGCCTTATTCCTGGTTTGTAAAACTTCATATCCACCTGTTATATTAGGTGTATGCTATCGCCCTCCTGACGCTGAACCTTCCTTCATTATTTCCCTACACGAATTACTTTGCTCTATAACGTCCACACACCGTAACGCTTCCATCATTTTATACGGCGACTTCAACTTTCCCTCCATAAACTGGCTTGATATGTTATCATCTTTATCAAAGAATAACGAAGAATGAATTTTTGAACATGTGCCTCATATATGGTCTTACACAGCTAATCTTGGAACCAACGAGACTTACCGATAAAAGCGCACACATACTAGATCTTTTGTTGACTGTCACACCCTGATAATGTCTCGTCACTAACAATTTTACCTGGGTTGAGTGACCACGTAATAGTTTATGGTTCCATTCATTGCAAACTATTACTCCCTAAAAAAGAAAAGAAATTAACACTGTACGATAAAGGAGATTATGGCAGTGTAGTGAAGTGTAGTGTAGTGTATGGCAGTGTAGCGTCGCATCCTCCATGCCAAACCGTTCGCCCCGTCCATCTTACGACCCCCCTTCTTGTGTGTCACCGACATACCGCCCGCCGCCGAACACCCGCCGTTCCTCATCTCCTCGCCGGCGCTCGTTATCGCCGATGCGGCCTCGTGCCGCCCCTCGGGATGAGGAAAACTGACAGTCGCAGTCCACGAGGCAAGGGCTGCGTTAACGTCGAAGTACACAAGTCCTCATTGCAGCCCTTCCAATGTGATAGACGTGTTTGTCGACGGTGTCCGCGCGTCTGCACTCGTCGACACAGGCGCAGCCGTATGTGTTATGGACGCTACACTTTGCCGCTTACTTCGGAAAGTCACGACGCCCCTGTCCGGACTATCCCTTCGCACAGCCAGTGCTCAGCATATTAGACCCTTGGCGTCTTGCACTGCTCGTGTAGAAATTCAGGACGTTGTCTACGCTATAGAATTCTTGATCCTTTCCTCCTGCTCTCACGATGTCATCCTCGGCTGGGATTTTCTCTCGCGCCACAATGCCGTTATTGATTGCGCTCGAGCCGAAATAGAACTATCGCCGCTGCTAGATTTGACGCCCACTGACGCTCCGCCGCTTCCCAGGAAACTGATTGTCGAAGCCGACACTCAGGTTGCCCCCAACGCCTCAATGATCGTGTCTATGCACTGCAGTGGCCTCTCGGACGCCATTGCATTACTTTCACCGTCTGGCCGTTTCCTCGCACGGAAGGGCCTGTTGCTACCGTTTGCGACCGTGGACATCAACAATGGCACTAGCACAATTTTCGTTTGTAACCCGTGCCCATACCCTGTCATGCTGCTCCGAGGAGAATGTGTTGGTACCGTGGAAGCCATCGACGACGTGCAAGTTATCGACGTCACCGACTACCCGAATTGCGCCACCTACCGTACACTCAGTGCTGTTTCTACATCTGACGCATTGCCCAGAGATGTATTTGGTTCTTCCATCGCTGGAACCCTTACAGCGGCCCAGCGTTCCCAGCTGCTGTCCCTCTTGGAAGAATTTCGTTCCTCTTTCGACGTGGGGCAAGCTTCCTTGGGTCGGACTTCAACTGTAACGCACCACATCGACACTGGCTCTCACCCACCATTGCGACAACGCCCGTATCGCATATCAGCCAGCGAACGTCGTGTGATTAACGAGCAAGTCGACGACATGCTTCGGCGCGAAGTAATTCGACCCTCGAAAAGTCCATGGGCTTCTCCTGTCGTACTTGTTACAAAGAAGGACGGCTCCGTAAGGTTTTGCGTCGATTATCGCCGGCTGAACAAGATCACTCGCAAGGACGTCTATCCCCTGCCACGCATAGACGACGCAATTGACTGCCTGCAAGGAGCCGAGTTTTTTTCATCTCTGGATTTGCGCTCCGGGTATTGGCAAGTGCCTATGGAAGAAGTCGATCGACCGAAAACAGCCTTTATCACGCCCGACGGCTTGTACGAGTTTAACGTCATGCCTTTTGGACTCTGTAATGCGCCCGCGACATTCGAGCGCATGATGGACACAGTTCTGCGAGGCTTAAAGTGGCACACATGTTTATGCTATCTTGACGACATTGTAGTTTTCGCGCCCGACTTCCCCACGCACCTCGAACGCCTCCGGCGTGTTTTGACGTGTTTATCGAACGCCGGCCTACAATTAAACATCAAGAAGTGCCGATTTGCTGCACGGCAACTCACGATACTTGGCTATGTCGTATCCAAGGGCGGAATTCTCCCCGACCCCGACAAACTTCGCGCCGTTGCCGAATTCCCCAAGCCAACGTCCATCAAAGAATTGCGCAGTTTTATCGGTCTATGCTCATACTTCAGACGCTTCATTCGTAATTTCGCCGCCATCATATCGCCCCTGACGAAACTCCTAGGGAGCAACGGGCTCCTCACCTCGTGGTCATCAGAGTGCGACGAGGCGTTCACGAGCCTTCGTCGTTTGCTGACTTCCCCGCCAATTTTGCGCCACTACGACCCGACGGCCCCTACAGAGGTCCACACAGATGCCAGCGGTGTTGGCCTTGGCGCTGTCCTCGCGCAACGCAAGCGAGGGTTCCCTGAGTATATCGTCGCTTATGCCAGCCGAACACTTACGAAAGCCGAGAGCAATTACACCGTGACAGAAAAAGAATGTCTCGCGATAATCTGGGCTCTTACTAAGTTCCGGCCATATTTGTATGGCCGCCCATTTGATGTCATCACGGACCACCACGCACTATGTTGGCTGGCATCATTGAAAGATCCGTCCGGCCGTCTTGCACGTTGGGCACTTCGCCTGCAAGACTACGACATCCGCGTACTCTACCGCAGCGGACGACAGCACTCGGACGCCGATGCCCTCTCGCGCTCTCCCTTGGCTGACAACAATATATCTCAGTTGACTGTGTCTTCCATCGACCTTCGCACCATCGCTTCCGAGCAGCGCAAGGACCCCTGGATTGCGTCGCTTATAGGCTGGCTCTCTGATCCATCAACCAGGTCAACAACCCGCGCGTTGCGACATCAAGCTCACCATTTCGCCATTCGCGACGACCTGCTTCACCGGCGCAATTACAGCTCCGACGGCCGCCAGTGGTTGTTAGTAGTGCCTCGCAGCCTGCGTTCCGAAATATGCGCAGCTTTCCACGCCGATCCCCAGTGTGCCCACTCTGGCGTTTTCAAGACTTACCAGCGCCTTCAACAGCGGTACTACTGGCGAGGGATGTACAGCTACGTTCAAAAGTTCGTACGCTCTTGTCCCGATTGCCAGCGCCAGGAAATCTTCACCTCGCCTCTCTCCAGCTGGGCTGCAACCTTTACCTTGCCCCACCCGGCCCTTTGGGCGCGTCGGTATAGATTTGTACGGGCCCCTTCCCATGACATCGGCTGGAAACCGCTGGGCCATTGTGGCGGTTGACCACCTTACGCGATACGCTGAAACTGCGGCGCTTCCGGCAGCTACAGCGCGTGACGTTGCCTCCTTCCTGCTTCGTCGATTCATCCTACGTCATGGGCCACCCCAGGAGCTGCTCAGTGACCGCGGACGTGTCTTCCTCTCCGAAGTAGTTGAAGCTATTCTCAAAGAGTGCCACGTTGTTCATCGCACAACAACGGCGTACCATCCTCAAACCAATGGACTCACGGAACGGTTCAACCGTACGCTCGGCGACATGCTCTCAATGTACGTCTCCTCCGACCACACAAACTGGGACGCCATTCTGCCCTTCGTCACCTACGCGTACAATACCGCTACGCAGAGCACTACTGGTTTTTCGCCATACTTCTTATTGTATGGCCGGCTCCCATCGCACACCATCGACACAATGCTACCATACCGGCCCGACGCATCTGAATGTGAGCCCATTTCTGATACGGTGAGACATGCCGAAGAGTGCCGGGACCTCGCCCGGGCTTTTACCTCCAATGACCAAGAGCGCCAGAAGAAAACTCGCGGTGACACCACCTCTGCACCCACCTTTCTTTCTGGAGCGCTTGTGTGGCTCTCAGTTCCTTCCGCTGCACCTGGTCTGTCCTCCAAGTTAATGCCTAAGTATGAGGGCCCCTACCGCATCGTCGAGCGTGCATCACCCGTCAACTATGTGATTGAGCCCGTTGAACCATCTTCCGACATGCGCCGTCGCGGACGCGACATTGTCAACGTCGAGCGCCTCAAGCCGTATTATGATCCCCTAATAGTGACGAACTGTTAGGTCGCCGGACGGCTCCCTTTTTCGTCCGCGGGGTAATTGTAGTGAAGAAGACGGACGATGCAGTGGGGCATCCTTACCAGCGCTGTCTAGTGGGTCAGTCTCTCCAGCGCATCGCTCGGACTACGTCGCTCGCGCTCGCGGTTCCCTGAACTGATCGAACGGTCAGCCCTAACGCTTGCGTTTAATAAACGCCTTTACAGCAGCATGAATAGAGACCTAACTGAGTTCTGCACTTGGTTCCTAGTTGATTTTCTGGAGAGATCAGTTGAGACAAACTGGCTGTTGTTTAAAAACAAAATGCGTGACCTAATTAATAGATATATACCAACCATTTATGTTACAGAGCGCGTATCGTCCCCTTGGTTCAATAACAACTTAAAACGTCTGAATAACAAAAAGAAGAGACATTTTCGAGCCGCCAAAAATACTAACATCGCATGCCCTTGGGCAAGATACCACGTGGCTGAAAAAACATTTCAGCGCTTTGCAGCGGAAGCTAAGCAACGTTTCCTTTCTACTACATTGCCTACAATGTTGCGTAATAATCCAAAGCAATTCTGGAAAACAATTAAACCAGCCCACCATAAAACTGTTTCTTCATGCGACGATCACAATAACCCTCTTCCTGAAGCAGTAGTTCCTGATGTACTTAATGAAACTTTTTCTTCTGTATTCACTCTCGAACCGAATGATGAACTGCCCAATTTTCCTGAATTTAGTTACCCTACTATGCCCGATATACAAGTCAGCCCTCATGGCATCAGCAAACTAATTGGCAATCTTAAATTGTCATCTTCTGCAGGCATCGACGGAATCAACTCCAAGGTGTTAAAAAATATCAAGCATAGTACAACTGTCATCCTGTCTCACATTTTCCAACAGTCCCTGTCATTAGGAGTGGTGCCACAGGACTGGAAGGTGGGCAAGATCATCCCAGTCCCAAAGAAAGGTACTTCGTCATCACATAATAGCTATCGACCGATTTCATTAACGTGTGTGGCTTCAAAATTAATGGAGCACGTCATTTATTCGCATGTAACCAAGTTTCTAATCTCTGTTGACTTCTTTCACCCACAGCAACATGGTTTTCAAAAAGGTTTATCTTGTGAGACCCAGCTTGCATTATTTACTCATGACATCAGCTCAAGCATTGATCGCAATATTCCCATAGACGCCCTGTTCCTCGACTTCGAGAAAGCCTTTGACAAGGTACCACACAAACGACTATTCCTTAAGCTCTCACACCTAAATCTTAACCCCTTTGTCTTCGACTGGCTGTGTGACTTCCTACAAAACAGGCAACAGTTTGTCTGTATTAATGGGCATACTTCCTCATTAGCGCCTGTTATATCCGGAGTTCCTCAAGGCACCGTCCTCGGACCATTACTTTTTTTAATCTTCATCAATGACCTACCGACAAACATCTCCTCCTGTATTCGACTTTTCGCAGACGATTGTGTCCTTTACCGTCCTATCCATAGCTTCCATGATAACATTTCCCTTCAAAACGGTTTACTAACTGTTGAAAACTGGTGTAGAACTTGGCTAATCTGTTTAAATATCAAGAAGACTTCGCAGATCTCATTCCACCACCGAGCTTCCTACCAAGCACATAGGCACGTCATTTTTGGCTCCGAATTATCTTTAGCTTCATCGTATAAGTACCTTGGTATCACAGTGACTAATGACCTCAGCTGGTCACATCATATAGGAAGCATAACAAATGAAGCTAACCGTGTCCTTGGCTATGTCCGGCGTAACCTTAAGTTTACCCCTCCTCACATAAAATTGCTAACGTACCAAACGTTCATTCGTCCCAAGCTGGAATACGCATGCGCAGTTTGGGACCCGTACCAGATTAACCTACAGAAATCTCTTGAGTCTATTCAAAACCGTGCTACAGTAAAAGCTCGATGATACGATCACGGCTAATACGAATTTCCGGATGATACGAATTTTTCTGTGGTCCCGGCCGAGCCCCATAACTTTGCAACGTGCTAGAGAACGGTTGTTACGAATCGATTTTCAGCCTGCGTCGGTTGATACGAATAAACGCCGCCCCACCGACGGCCGCGAAAGAGAACAGCGCGCATTCACGCGCTTTCTCTCCTTCTCTTTTGGTGCGGAGGCGCGGCGCCGGACAGCGCGGACTCCGCGACTGGGCGCGAAGAGTTTGAAGCGGTGGCGCTTCAAGAAATAAATGCTTTTTACGTGCATGTGCCTGAGTGAGTTCACCTCTGACTCTTTAATTTAGCTACAGTCGAATCTCGTTAATTCGAACACGCTTATTTCGAACATACCGCGCACCGACAATGCTCTTAGCAGCGCGCCAAATAACGCGGCGGCGCCTCCGACCGGCATTGCTCCGACACCGCCATAGAGCAAAAGCTCAGGAGAGACCCCTCAATGCCGCACACGAAGGAACGGAAAAAAAAAAAGAAAAAAAAGAACCCGCGGCGGAAATTTCCCTCTCTATCAAATTGCAAGGTCACCGTTTCTGCATCGCGCCGGAACAAGCGTGTACGTGCCGACTAGAGTGTTTTAGGCAACCGTATTCTAGCACACACTAGTGCCGACGTCTCAGCCACGCGGATAAAATGGTAGTGAACCCTTCTCCTCTATTTTCTAGTCACATGTTGACCTTGCACGCTGCGGCAGCAGCGCAGAGGGAAGCAGCGGCGGAGGCACAGTCGGGCCAACGAAACTGCCACGCCCGCAAACGCTCGCTTCCCGAAAACGGCAGAAAACGAAACTTCAGCTGCGCCAGCACGGCGGCGGGCGCGCAGGGAGATGTGCGCACGGAGTCGAAGGTGAGAGAGAGCTACGAGGGAGTTGAGAGGGAGGGCGAGGGGAGCCACTGAAGCGGCGGAGTTGACGCGGCCAAATCCGCTTCCCAGCCGCCCTCCTCCCTCACCTTCGACGGTCTCCGCGCGCACCCGTGTGCCGGCGCCGCCCGCTCGCTCCCTGAAGCTTCGTTTTCTGTCGTTATCGGGAAGCGACCGTTAGCCGGTGTGGGCAGTTTCGTGGCCCGCGCTTGCTATGCGCTTGCGCGCCGTGATATTTCACGACTCGCACCGTTCGTGCATCGTGCTATGGTGCACGAATACTTCAAAAATACGTCCTTTTAATTCGAACAAATTTTCGGGCCCCTTCGAGTTCAAATTATCGAGAGTCGACAGTAATATTAATTGTTTCGATGATACAAATTTCGGCTAATACGAATATTTTTCGTGACCCCGTGAGATTCGTATCATTGAGCTTTTACTGTATTAGATTTGTCTTCTCAGATTATTCATACCACTCTAGCGTCACTGATCTAAAACATACGGCTAATCTTCCCAGTCTTGTGTCACGCAGAAAAATAGCGCGCCTGTCCCTCTACCACAAGTTTTATCACTGGTCTCTTGCTCACTCGATTATCGTAGCTGCTCATCGCCTTTCACTCCGCAACAGTCACTCTAAAGCTGTATACCCACCACCTGCGCACACTACTGCGCACCTCAACTCATTTTTCATTCGAACAGCGAATGACTGGAATCATCTGCCCACCGACGCTGCGCACCACTCCGACCCGTGCCACTTCAAGTCATTCATCGAAGAACTCGTACAAATGTAACCCACCCCTCATGTAATACCCCATACCAGGGGCTATTGAGGTATCAATAAATAAATAAATAAATAAATAAATAAACTCAGTTACTTTCTGGCGAATTTGGATATTTCCGGCTTCCAGTTATTTGTACTTTTAGGGGGTCCCCATCGAGCCCGAATTATCGGTCGCCGTTTGATTTATGAAGCCGCTTTAGTCATGTGCGCTACGCACGTCTGCGGGCCACTGCGACCACACACGTAATGCGCAGGCGCTAATTTTGGCACACTTCGGAGCAAAATCGTGTATTTTTATCAGGATGGCGTAGGAAATCTCGTATGGCACAATCTGGCGCATTTGGAACAGGAGTGGGAGCACTGGATTATGGTTAGTGTTGAACTAAACGTGGGCACCAGATGGGTGCCCTGGACTGTCTAGCACAGCAAGTTTTGAAGTGCAGGAGCAGTATTTCGCCCTCGAAAACGAAGAATGACCTACAAGCAGGCAATTTGCACTTTTATAAAACAAAAACTAATCAAAGCAGCTTCATGAATACTTTATAATTGCCTTTTTAATATATTTGCAGTGTGTGTGCTAACAAGAAAGTTAGCTCTGATCCCCTACTGCCCCCTTCAGCAGGCAGCAGAAAAAGATGCCAAACGAAAGAAAGCAATGACATTTCAGGGAGCAAAACGGCTAGCAAAGAGAAAGGCAACGCAGTGAAAACGACATTACCAAATACAGACCTTGTGTTTTTTAAGGCACAAAAAGGGAATGCAAAACTGTGGAGGCTAAATTCAAAAGACAATATTTCATGCCGTCCATCTCGCTCATGGAGCTGATGTCTTGGCAACCACTTAAGTTATTTTTCAGGGCATGCGAATACAGTCAACGACCAATTTTTCGAATGCCCAATAATTCGGACGCCTTCGTGGAACCGCCACGTACCCTATAGAGTCAGTGCATAAGAATGCCTGAAATATCGGGTGCAAAAAACCTTCGCCGTCCGACTTCCCGGCCTTTTTACCATGACCGCAGGTTCGAAACGGCATTAATCGAAGCCACCACCAACGCCATTTTGATTATCTCGCCGCCTCGAACCGGCGCTCTCGCACACAGATCCGCTGGCAACCGTAACCACCACTGAGGGAATGCTAGGCCTAGCTGCTTCGACGTTAGCTACCAAGTTTTTTACTGTTCGATGCCATGTTTTTCATTGAAATAATTCACCGCTTTCATCAACGGCACAGACTCCACCTTCGTAATCCTCAACAACGGTTTCGAAGCTCGGAAAGCACGGCACATTGCACAATGCCGGTTTCTGGAAGTCAGCTTCGCCTCAATACAGCAGTGTTACACGGTGAAGCATACGCGAAGTATAGCGGTGAAGCATAGAAAGAGTTGGAAGGGGCAATCGTCACCAGACACTATTCCTTACTCATACACGTGTGCACCCGGCGTCTCCTATCACAGTGCAAGCACAGATACGCCTAATAGCTGTGCTGGCAGGCATTTAGAGCTATTGCAGACGTGCCTGTGGCGATTTGAGCCCTTGGGGGCAGCAAAAAGCAGGCATTCATTTTCTTTTTCGACTGCCCGATTTTTCGGACGTTTTCGCAGCCCCTAGGGAGTCCAAAATATCAGAACTTGGGTGTACTTGAATATGCAAAGTAAACATTGAACATTCAAATATTTCGATTCATGAATCAGATATCTGTTACAGTAAATCCTTGTTCATTCGGACGTCACAGGATCGAACAAAACGTCCGAATTAACCAAATGTTGCATTATCGAGGGCATCGAAAAACAACAAATGGTTACTACAACACACTTATTTACTGAATGAATCAGCAAATCCTGTTTTTATTTTGCACAAAACCAGTGCGGAAGCTGCAATTGTAGTCGTCTCATGACTGGACTCACAGCGGCAAAGGCCTTGCAACTTCCTTCGCAGCACAGTCACACAGCACATCTTCCTCCAAGACATGCTTTTCACTAGCACACGCACATCCTGATTATTTTTTTGCCTGTGAGCTGCTCGCCAACAGATCATCCATTCACCATGATGTAGGCAGCGCTCTTAATCCCCGACAGCCTCTGGAATGTTTGTGACATTGCACGCGCAGCCATATGTCGCACTGAGTCAAAACGAAAGTATTGTTTGCCACAACTGCTGTGAACGAAAATGTATTGGCTATGGATGCGAACATGGGTGGCGACTATGCAGTTAGGCACGAGGCCAAAGCGGTGCTTTTAAATGCAAGAATAAGGCTGTAAAAGCACAACGCAATTTGGCGTTCCTGTCCTTAACGTACAATTTCCGCTGATGACTATGCCGACGCAGACTGCATCTCTTCATTTCGGTTGGACGCTAGTGCCATTTGCACTCTTGTGTCACATTTGCAACGCTCCGCGCTCGCCAAGCTCCGAGAGTTGTCTGAATTAACCGGTGCGCGGCCAAATACAATACAATTAACAAGAATTTGATTTTGTTAAATAATGCATATGCCTGCCGGGACCAGAAGATGAGTCCGAATTATTCGACTCTCTGAATCAATGAAGATCGAATGAACAAAGTTTTGCTGAATATGACTTTTCGAATAACGGTATACAGGGGAACCTCGATGATACGAATCTCACGGGGTCACGGAAAATATTCGTATTAGCCGAAATTCGTATCATCGAAACAATTAAAACTAGCTAAATTAAAGAGTCAGAGGTGAACTCACTCAGGTGCACGTACGTAAAAAGCGTTTACAGTATAGACCACTTATAACGTAACCGTTTATAGTGCAGAACTGCCCACAACGCGGCCTTTTCCGACTCCCGTTTACCCTCCCATAGAACGCAGCGCGGCAGGAAGGGAGGGAGGAGGGGGGGGCTCTGCCAACAAATGCGTTCGCACCTGTGCCCGCTGTCAGTGTTGTCGCACGCACCGTATCTTGAAAGCGATCTCCACGCGGCTCTGACCTTTGTAGGCGCTGTGCTTACGCCGCTCAGTTTTCGTTGAAGCGATAGACCGCATGAACTTTCGCTTGCTGCACAAAAAAAAAAGGAAAAGCAAAAAAGCAACAAAAGCGCCACCGCATCGCGGCCTCCGCACTGTCCGGCGCCGCGTTCGCGCCTCCGCACTAAAAGAGAAAGGGAGAAAGCGCGTGAATGCGCGCTGGGCCGGTATTTTGTAGCGATGCCTTTCCAGCAATAATGCCTTTTCACGCTTATCGCGCTTTGTCAGTGGTCAGAGCGACGGTCCGCTCACGCTATCAACGGGATCAGCCAGCCAAGAGCAGTAGATGATAAGACTAGTACAGAACAAGTCATAAGGCATCGCTACAAAATCGCGGCCCTGTTCTCTTTCGCGGCCGTCGGAGGGGCGGCGGTTATTCGTATCAACCGACGCGGGTCGAAAATCGATTCGTAACAACCGTTCTTTAGTACACTGCAAAGTAATGGGGCTCGGCCGGGACCACAGAAAAAATCGTATCATCCGGAAATTCGTATTAGCTGTGATCGTATCATCGAGATTCCACTGTATTTGAAAAAAAACCAGCCGAGATTGGTACCTTAACCCACACAGCCATTACGTGGCACATAGTCTGTTGGTACAAGGTTGGTACAGGCCGAGAAAAAGTATTCCCATGTGCAATGCGGACAGAGGCAACGGCAACAAAAGCAGCCTCTACGAATAGCATGAAAGCGTGAACGAAGATCAAACCAAGTGGGGAGGCATGCAGATTGGTGCACTGTGTATGGCAGTCTACATGTGGGCACTTCCTCGTGCACATGCCTGACACTGAGGGGAGGCATACTGGATTCAATAAATATCAGTTGTAACCGAACACCAGTCCTGTGTCCTCCCTCATCCACGTCAAAATTTGTACAACAATATAACGGTAGGAACAATCCTCTCCTGTAAAGACTGACATTACCACATCGCTAGTTCGAATTAACTGACAGTTTAAATTATTCAGACTTGTATGCTCCTTGAAAAAGAATAAGCATTCGGTTAGCGCCATCGTCTCTATTCGTCGTGGCTAGTCCGTTACCGTTTTCCTTACTCGAAATTGTTGACCAAGCAGTCCCAACACATGCACTTCCATTAATACAGCTGAACATAATCCTCCAGTCTTTTTAATCGCCACCCCGAATTATCACTGCAAAACCTTAAATCAACCATCCGAAGGAAAAACTGACGGTACACGCACCCAGCCTACGTTCCCGTTTCCGAATGTTCGCCATGCGGATTTCCTCAAATTGGAACTCCATGGTGCCCCGGTACACGCTTGCCTTGTCATACATGGGCCGCGTGGGTAGGTCTGGTGGATCAGGCCGACAGAGTGGGACTTCCCAGCAGTCCCAGCGGTTGCCGTGATAGACCTCAGCAGACTTCTTGCGCTCACTGCAAAGCAAACACAATGCTTAACCCTCTTCCTACCAAATGTAAGCAACAATTGCACCACATTTACCGAGTGAATTTCATGAGCAGCATGTAGAATGTAAGTCAAACCTCAATATAACGAAGTTGTACTTGCAGCGAAAAACAAATTTTGTTAATTTCGAGGTTTTAAGATGTCAGCACTAAAGACAACTTCACAGATTCCCAGAGCATTCCTGGTGAACAGTATCTTGTCGGTATGCACCTATAAACGAATTCCAAGCCATAATAGAGTGGCTACAAGTGCCAGGGCGTGCAGTGCAGATTACGCCGAGAGCAAAGCATCAGCATGACTCACGGCATCCTACAATTTCCGTGAGTTGCATCGTGCAGCACTGTAAATCTTGGACGCTATGGCTGACTGTGCTTAGTTCCCGTAGCCGTCATAAGACGACGCCCACAAAATAAAGAAAAAAGTGCAAAAAAAGTCAGTTTCACCAGAAAGGCAGAGTACTGATGGCGATACCAAAGAGACCACAACACGAAGTAAGGTTCATAGTTCTATCGGTGTCACGTGTGCTCTGGCAAACACGAACAGATCGCACTCAATGACCACAAACTCACTGTCACAACACAAGCAAATGCTTCGCACTGTGTCTCGGACACTTCAGATTACAAAATGCACGTCAAGGCACCAAGCATCTCGACTCACCCTTCGCACTAGCCACAGATTACCTCCAAGATAAGGCTTATGTGGATGCACGTGGACGGGGATGTCCCTAGCACGTGCCTAATCTCATTACCCTTGCACAGAAGGAATCGACAGCTCTCGTGCTTCTCCGAGCAGTCGAAGCCAAGCTGCCATGTGCCCCACAAGTTGTTTATGAACGCGATAAATGGTGCAGCATGCATTTCACTAACTGGGGACCATATAGAAAGGATAGAAGTGGCGAGGAATAAGTTCCAGGAATAATCATCCCAGAGCTCTTTACTGAACAACCCTCATATATTATTAGGTCGCCCATTAAATTATTTGCAGACGACTGCGTAGTGTTTGAGGGAAATAAAATTACAACGATACCGAAACGTAGAAGAGATTTGTGCACAATAGCGCAATGGTGCCAAAAATGAAATATAAGCTTAAATGTAAGGAAACACTCTTGTATAAGATTCACCAATCGTGCCCATAGATTAGAGACAAGCTACAACATCAATATAATAAGCAACCAGTCAGGTTACAAGTACCTTGGTGTCTACTTTTCCAATAGCTTTAACCCTTTAAGGCCCAGTGATTCCAAACGGAATCGTCAATTTTGTAGCTCAGTGGGCAACCCCGGGGTAAAAAAAAAAAAGGTTCTTACGCTACAACACGTATTTAGCCCTTGCTCTACATATGCTGGCAAGCTGGTAGACTCAAGGAAGTGCTGCCACATCTGAACGACAAAATAAAAGAATCGCTTGCTCTGTTCCCGCCATTCGCTGAGATCCCCTTTTCTTTTCACCGTGCAGAGGTACGACAATTATTTTTTTTTGTCTCGAACATTTGGATTTGGACTATTAGGTGCTATGCTATCCCTTCACAGTAAATTTATTCGGCGAAAAGTATTTGCGGGTACTGGAGAACTTTGCGAATCTTGATTCCAAATGGAATCATTGGGACGTAGCGGTCCCGACTACTCACGCGATACATTTTCGATTGACGTTACCTCACTGACTAAATCGCGTGTTTGTTCGCGCGCAAACGGCGTTTCCATGCCATACTTGGCCATGTTTTGGGCGCGTGCTACCTGATGGATCATTATCGCGTCAGGAGCCTGTATTATTGGTGGAGCCTTGCTCTGCTTTTTGTGATTTTATGCTGTTGATATGAGCTTATATGCCGTGTAGATAAACTTTCTGGGGGGAAATCCCTGCGTAATACGAAAACAATTTCTTTCGGAACAGATGGCAACAATCAGCGCATGCGAGTTTTATTGGAAAAAGAAAGAAGTCGCGAAGCTTGTGATGATCCCTTGAGGGTGACATTGATTCGTCTGATGAAAAAGAAGTCATTGCGCAAACTAGAACAAGATAGAGAAGAATGTGCTCTTACTCCCGCATTCAGTGCAACAAGTGTGGCACACTCCTCTGCCTCAACAAAGAAAAGAACTTAAGAAAATAGACTTTTTACGTATTCCTTGAAACGATGCAGTCCACGAAGTCCCACTGATTTCATTTGGAATCATTTAATGAGTTTTGATTGAAAAGTGTGAACAGATTTTTTAATTTTTTTTAACTACCACGATCATGCACATCTCAAATTATAAAGACCAATTTTTTTACAATGAACAGAATTAATTTGGGCCTGAAAGGGTTAATGGGGGACACAGGACAAATAATTGAGATTTTAGTCCAAAAAACGCGTTTCCACATTGACCCTTTTTGCAGAGCAGTTTTCTAGAAATGAGATGGTGCTTTCGGAGAGTGAAAAGGGGGCCACCGTCACGGAATGTAGTATGTGTCCCTTAATCATACATGCGTGCACGCGCCGTCTTCGGTCACAGTACGAGCGCCGAGACTTCTAATAACTGCACTGGCAGCCAGTTCGGCCTGTTTCTGACATTGCTGTGGCGATTTATGGCCTTCCTCACTGTTGCATATTCCCGGCTGTTACGTTTCTTTTTTTCTGCTGTCAGTTGAAAAATGTATCAATGGAGTTGTACTGCATTTAGCTTCCATCACACTGCTGTTATCCTTCTTGACATACAGTTACACTTCGATACAAGAAACGCAGTTTGAAATGAAATTGAGCCTTATCACAGGTCTTCAACTTCCCATCTACATGCTGAACAAACCGTTGGTGGCATTTGCCGTGCTCACCTGAGGGCTTGCCGTGAGCCTGGGACCAGTGCAGGAGTGCTGCAAGAAAGCACAAGGTGGACTCAATATCGACATGTGCCTGCAGCAGTATCTCCGAGACATTTTTAAGCTTAACACACAAGTTCAATGTGAGTACAGCAGCGCAAAACGACAAGGACAAAGTAAACGGGACGTGTGCTAAATCACAAATGGGCCCAGCTACACACAGCACAGCCAGACCTTACGATATGCTTGCGTGCATTAAGATCGGCAATTGCAAGGAAAGAAAGCAATCGATAGACACCCCAAGCTTATTATACTAACCACACATTGCCCTGTAGACACAAAATGCGACTAAATCAACCCTCTGTACATGCTCACATGAGCCGTTACATGTACGTCACCCACAGAAATACGGCTGCTGTGGTGAGAAATCTTGCGAGCTTCCCTGCAATTGCCGGCAGGGGTTGTATTAGCGGTCATTCACTTTCAGTGAGCATTCCTCGATTAATCCAGTGGTCGGGATGCCCATCAAACCAATGAAATGTCATGCTCAATGCTATGTCACACAAAAGTGAAAAAAATGTACAAGAATCCACAAAGAATACGACTCAAGAATGCTGTGGGCATTGAAATGCTGAAGCAGGTAATGATTTACTCGACGCAGGTAGTATTTACTCGAATGAACGTTACAGTGATTGTAACACGTAGAGGCAAATGCCCAGTTACATGAAATTAAATAGTTAACAGCCCCAATGTAACGCGAGATGAACAGAAAAGGCTATGGTACCTTTATTCAAAAAAAAGAAAAAAGTTCGGAAGTGAATTCTCTTCGCTCATTATCGTCCAAGGAGGAGGTGACAGTCTCTTGAAGCGGGTATCATACCGCATGCGCTGAGCCACCATGATGTCGCAAATGAATGGTGTAGAGTGTGAAAGGCCGCCCGGTACTGCAGCCCCGTAACCGTACCACCACTCACAAACACGGCAAACATGGCGTTGATTCAGTTGTGGCAACAAAGAACAAGTTTTGACTTTGGTCGACTTGTTTATGGATTGGACGATAATCGCTGTGGCCTTTCCCTTTGAATCGAGCGACCTACGAGAGGATGAAGCCTGGATCTGACCTCAAAATGAGGGAAAAAAACTGGTAGAAAGAAGAAATGCAGCTACTTGCTGCATTTGTGAGAGCCCAACATTAGTGCCAATACTTTATTTTTCGTCTGCCTGTAGCCTTAGGCTGGAGATTCATCCATTCCAGGACAACGTGCGAAGCGGACTCTTCAGCGGTGTTACAGCAGTGGCAAGCTGTACTTATATCCAGTGTATTTAACTTGCAAAAGTTCACAGCATACCACTTCGCTTGTAATTGTCCCAAAAGCGCTCCTTTTCGATGACCATTTGAAGGAACAGTACGCTGACATCACTGGTATTGCCTCTGCGGTTGCCCTCCATGCTCGCACGTTTGGCAGACCTAACATGCTTCCTCGCTTTATGCCTTTGGTCACCTTGTTTGGGGGGTCGTGAGCTGGACCTGGTAGACTCCGTATCGTTCCGTGAGCTTTTTTGTATCCCTGTCATCCACTCAATGTATCAATCTCAAGTGGGTATACTTGTATACCTGTTGAGCGCATTTGTCATTCTGCTCCGTCTTCGTTCATATGACACTTTCGCCACGGCCTCAGATGCATCAAAGGAGGACACTGGGTGTGCCTCTGTACACCCAGAGCAGTGCGGCCAGCTTCCTTTTGTCAGGTTTCCAGGGCCTGCCACGTGGGAGAAGGCTGGAACAGCTTCCCAAAGTGAGGCTAGGTACAGCCACCCCTTTCCACAAAGCCCTGCAGACCTCAACCTGGAGGACGATAGGTCCTTGGAGAAGCGACGGGTTTTCACTTTTAGCTTTTCCTCATAGCTATGCATGTAGTTTGGGGCCACTGTGATGGTTATACCGAGGTACTTGTATTCACTAGCCCAAAACCTTGCAGTTGCCCTGTATGTCAAGCTTTGAGACCTCCTGGTGAGTCACGAAAGCAAAGGCTAGCGCCGCAGATTTCCCGACGTTGAAACGCAGCCCAAGCGTTGTGCCTTCTTCAACACGTATGTCTAAAGGCCCTGCAGCTCTTCAGGGCTGTTTGCTATGATGACAATATCAGCTTATAGCAATGCTGGTATCCGCTTCGTGTTGGTAAGGCCGTCCCCGTATAACTTAGGTTAAAGCCCCACCCACTGTCAGTCACCGTTCCATACTTGAGAGAGCATGAACAGCACATGCAAAGGTGACACGAGGCATCCCTGTCAGGCATCTCGACACATTAATGGGCTGTCACCCAGGGTGTAAGCACACAACACCTACAGCATTACAAGCATTTCGTCTGCTGCACCTAGGTCTGACAGAATGGACCACAAGCTAAGCTGTTCTACAATATCGTAGGCCTGTGACATGTCCACGAAAGCCATAAAGCAAGTCCTGGGGGAGCTGAAGGGACAGTGAATGCATCATCTCCCATCAGTGCTTATTTTCTGTCTGCTGTAGAAAAATTTGTATTATTAATAGTAGCTCATTATGCATGATTCCGGTTATTTGATTCTAACACACGCCATTTTTTTTTCCAAGACAATTGGGCCGCAATTTGCCTGCACAGTGCAATCAAATACAAAACCAAAACTCCATTTACAGCGTTTGTATGCTTTACAACAAAGCATGGCTGTATTGCAGCGAAGCTGACTTTAAACATGCAGCGAAACAGTTTAAAAAACTGGCCGGCATTGGACACTCATCCATTATACTTGCTAAAATATCAAGAGCTTGTTAGATTTCTACTTTGATTGGGAGCTTTAATGTCATTTTTACATTAGTTTTCTGCTTTGGACACATAGAAAGCAGGGGTACATTTGATTTGGGGGCACATTAGAATTGGGCAAATGCTACCAAATCAAACAGCAGTTTGTTTTGACGTTTATTCTGCAGCTTGTGTAATTCCACCCGCCCGATAAGGCGATCATTTTCGTCTGTCCCGTATGGATGGAATTAACAGAAGTCTATGGATGTGAATGTAACACTAAGATCGATCTTGAAACAAGACTCGTTACAATCAAGTAAATATGATATCTAATGGTAATTAGCTATCCATCACACTGAGTTTCCATGCATCATCCTAAAGTCCAAGCACATGGGTACTCGAACATGCCAAATAATTAAACAAGGCCAATCTCAAAAAAAAGCATGATGGTGACAGACACACACAGTACCTTCTCCCGTTTACTTTTCTTTATAAAAGTGTACCCGCCATAATGAAGTCATGCCTTGGCTAAATTATGCTTAAGTTACCGTTGCAGCAAGTGGGAACAAAAATCTGTATGCTCGCCTGTTGAGGCCAAGGCATCTATGCAGGTGCTGAGCTAATTTTAAGCTGTTTTTCACCATGGCTGACGATAGTAACAGAGCACGCACTTCCCAACCATACATAGCACAACACTGAAACAATAGTTCCTTACTCTTTCACACCTACGCAAGTTTCCTAAAGGGCATTGTGACAATTTGGGAATCCTGAGATATGGATGGTAAAGCTTGTCTTGAACATGACTAGGCCTAAAGCATCGTCATGGCTGTAAAAATAAAGCTTTTCTGCTCTCAAGTTAAGTGGTCAGAGCAAGTGTTTTTGACCTAATACAGTTGTAGAGGGGATGAAGAAACGGACGCAGCAGTGGGATTCTGTCTTGGCTGGAGGTGCGAGCTGCTGACGCCGGCTGAGACTGAGTCCCACTGCTGCGTCCGTTGCTTCATCCCCCTACACAGTGAACACTCAAACCTCGTTATAACGTAATGGGATATAACGTAATAATGGGTATAACGAAGTAAATAAAATTTCCCTTGAAATCTCCATAGAGAACCATGCATTTTAAACCTCGCTATAACGAAGTAAAATTGACCTGTCAATGGATATTACGAACTATATCAGTCTACAAAAAAAAAAAAAGCCGACTACAGTGCGTGAAATATTCCGCGGAGTTCGACACTCGTTCGGCGCGGCTGTTGTAAACTCCCGCGTCGACCTCACGGCCATGCGCATCCACGCCACGCGCGGCCGAGCGAGCCACCAACCTCGCTCAACCAGCGGGCCAGCGGGCGGGCCACAAAACGGCAGTGAGAAGCGGCCAAGCAGCGCAGTGCCGCAGCAACAGCGAGCGAAGTGACCTTCGGGCTGTCTATCGCATCAACGCAAACTGACCGCCCAAAACACATGGCACGCACAAAGTTACGAGCCGCCGACGCACCTACACTGTCTAGACTCTGCCCCCAACGCAGATCGCTTTCAAGATACGGCCCGCGCTGGTCGCGCGCGGCACAGTAAGCAGTTGATGCCAAAGTACAACGCCGCACGGGCGCGCACATTTTCCACGTCGCAGATCGCTTTCAAGATACGGCGCCGCAGTAACCCTCCCCCCGTGCCTCGTGGGCGACAGAAGTAGCGTGCTTTCGCCCCGCCTTTCTGCTTCGCGCGTGCAAGATTGAACCGCAATCGTCGACTGATCCTCGCATGCCTTCACTCGCACATACAGTATACGGTGCGCGGCGACGGAACAGTTATACGGGGAAAAAAAATTTTAGGGCGCCAACGCATCATAGACACCAACTTTAGGTAGCAAACACGGACCTCTAAGGCCATGCTTTTGCTAATGGCAAACAAAAATACGTTGTAGGTGTTGCCCCCGACACTTTGGGCGGCCAATCCCATCCTCAAGCCACCAAGACAAGTGACATGACAAGTCAACATGGCCACTCGGGCCGCCGCGGGGCGGCAGTTCACAACGCATGATGCGGGAACGGTCTCACAGTTGCGAGGCAACAGCAGTGTTCCCAATGCATTGGGTCCTAAGGGAGCTATGCCGGGACTGGCCGGGGAACGTAGCACTGGGGGAACGTAACAGCGGGGTTCTACTGTAGTTGTGCACTAAACTGAGCATACATTTCCGTAAACTGGTGTAATTGATATAACGAAATAATGGATACAACGAAATAATTACGGCTCCCCTTCAACTTCGTTATAGCGAGGTTTGAGCGTACTTCCGTTAAAATGGCCCTGAACCACCCCTTGGGCTTGATGAAAAAAAAACACAGTCCGCAGATAGCATATGCTGCAGTGAACACCTCAGCCAAATTTTGCAATCATGCGCAGCGCGTGGATCTCGCTGACCTTTCTCTCAAATGCTCTCTGTTGAACAGAAGCCTGCTCCTTCACAATTTTCTGGACGCTTTATTTCGTAATATAGCAAATTCCCAAAAGCAGCTGCTATTGACCAACAGCTAACGTCAATCAAGCAGGGTATTCGGATCAGTGTGTTTCTCTCTACTGTTACTGTGTATATTGACGCAGTTTAATAAACAGGCAGAAGTAAGCGAAAATCTGCTTTCGAATTTCAATAATAATAAAGTACTTCCAGAAGGAGCAGACTATTGTCTGCTCACGCTCAGCTGCATAGGAATTAAACTTTGGCCACCCTACTCATCGCTGTCGTAACAGTTGGGACTCGCTAATTTCGACTAGTCTAGAACAAAATGAGCAAGTTGGACGTAGCTACTATCCGTCGGTCAAGCTGGTGTAGGACAAAGCCTGTGCACATCACGTAGCACAACCAGACACAGAAGCACATCAGCACGAGTGCGCACCCTAGCCCTGTTGCGCACAAAGCAAACGCTGCAGTTGTAGCTGCGGTCTGCTACGTAGCGCAGATACCACGGCCGCCACGGGGTGCCGCCACAAGTCCGTCGGCTGAGCGCACTGCAGCTCATTGAGGACAACTACGTTTGGTGCGTTGTAAGCATCAAATGCACAAATGTTCATTCCACCATAATGCAGAATGAATAATGCTGCACCGGGCACTGAATGGCTAAGAAGAAAAAGCCAAAAAAAAGTCCCGGTGTGCGATTCTATTCGTCAACTGACCATAAGCACGCGTTGCCATTCCCGGATTTTCACCATCGTCGGTTCGGGCATGAGAAACTCGGCACGAAACAATGTTAAACTCAGTTTGCTACAAAGCATAAATTCTGCGAACAAAAGGAGAAACAAAAGGTGCTACATATTTGGAAGTATTCAGTAGCTTCCAAAGACGTCAACAATATAGTTTGCTACCCATGCCAAGCGCTACCAGAGCCTCCAACCATGACCGAGTAGCGGCTTCGACAGTGTTTTCACGCAACATTCGAGCACAACTATTGCAGCATGCCGATATAGAGAAAGTGAAGGAGGATCAAGAACCACTGCAAGAATTTGCGTCACTGGATTGGATGCGAGAGACTCGCTTCATTGTCATAAGCCTCGATGCCATAAATGCTTGGCTGTCTTCTGTAAAGCACAAGTTGTGTGGTGGCAGTGTGACAGCGGGCAAAGAGTGAACGTGACTACGCTCACCATAAGGATAGTCATCGCATGTGCAATCCGAGGTGAGCCGCACGTGAACGGCAGCTTAACATGCAACTTATTCCTTGGGAACAATTTTGCTGCATGCAAAATGTGCAGCACTGGCAATTAGCAAACAGCACTAAATAATTTTTTTAAACAATAAACGTTTCACACCAGAGCATACTGGGGCATACTAGCCTCTTACGACTGGCCACATGTAAATACTTCACGATATTCCTAAATAAATCAAGTTGTGGGTGTTCTCAATTTTCTTAAAAACAAGCTTTTCACTAATCTTGCTTGTTTTTGGCAACGCTATATAAAGCTAAATGCATAAAGCTGAATGTGCTACAAGCACATTTTTTCCCCTCTTTATTTTTATTTGCATTTGATCTTGTTCCCTAGTAGCCATGCTGTAAACATGTGAGATGCTCTATTGCCAATTGTTGGATTTAAAATACTGTTTGCAGCATTTCACTACTGCTGTCCACTCTTGCGTTATTATAGCTTTCAGCCCACATTTTTTTCAGCTATTGTTTCAACAAATAGTAATACACTTAATTATCTCCATAGGCAATTATTTAACCTTAACCTATCAAAGCCATAATTGCACATTAGAAATCAGCTGAAAAGCCTGAATAAAACTGCATTTTAATTGAATTTGGTCTAAAAATAGGACAGCTCTAAACACAATGTCCCCTCCTAAATACACTGAGTTGAGGTCATTTCGAACAGGCCAGGAAGCTGGGAGGTCTCACCATGGAAGCTGCTCACTGCCTTGCTCCTCCAGGACCTCGAAGCCCGGCTGGGCAGGTGCCAACTGGAGACGCTGCTTTGCCTGCACAGAGTAGAGCGTCAGCTAAGGCAAGCCATCTCTGGAAGCTGCTTGCAAAACCTTCAAACCTTGTACAACCATCAACTTTTCAGACACTCAAGACGCCAACAGAAATGCACAAATGTTGAGGAAACTCAAAGCAAGACTTTTAAAAAAGGGGGCAGACTGCTCTCTGGTGCTGCCAATGTGGCCCAAATATCTTTTCACGTACCTTTGCTCCAGCCTGGTGTACCACATTTATTTTCGCTTGATGGGACCCCTGTATCATCCTTGATTGATTTAGCCTTTTCAATTATCACCACGAACATGTCATGAAATGCTTTTCCTTGTTTTCCCAAAACAGCATCTGCTTATCCTATCACAATAGAGTAAAACTTGCTCACACTTCTTGAAAAAATATGCGAGAAAGAAACACTCACCAGAAAAATGTACGATCCAAAGTCACTAAAAATTTCAACTGACTCAACTGTAGTTGACATTCATGTAATGCAAAACGTTGCGTAATTCTTCACAGCACGAGACCAACACCACCTAAATAAGCACAAGGCCTACGCACTCTGATCCATGATGTCATGCTACCTGACCCGACTGCCATAGAATCTAATGGGGATGCTCCCACGTAAGCAACAGTCATTTTGACGTCACCGCTTTCGTCACGCCAGCCTTGGCAATGGAAATTTCGGGCCAGGTAGCATGTCATAGATCGGAGTGCGTAGGCCTCTGCTATCTAGGTGGTGTCGACGAGACGCCGACGCGTGCCGAGCTGATGAGGCCTGAGCGACCCAAGAGGCACGTAGTCATTTTCGTATTACATGTAGTGTTCCAAGACTGCGACGGGAAACCGAAACGAAATCGCGCAGGTGAGTGACGCTGAAATATGATGCCTACGATGACGCTAAAGTAGAACACGACGCTCACTTCACGCCACCTGCCACAGGGAATGGCGGTGCGTTTGGTTTATCACCTATGAAATGGGGGCAGTACACTTCCAAAGGCACCCCATGCACTGTGAAACAGATAAGCGAAGATGCTTATCGCAATAGAATTGGTGACAATAGTTGCGAATACGGCATGCGACAACCCAAGAGATTTGCTGGTACCAGATCAGAGAACAGTGCGAGCTGGTGTTTTCATGTGACACGGGCAGGCGAGTACCGCGGGCGGCTGCTGTTCGCGATGCTGTAAGTACTGCACTTACAAAAAAGTGCAAGACACTAATGCCAAAGACTTGCTTTAGGGGGTGATGCTATTTTTATCGATTTGAAAGCATTCAGCAGGGAAGAAAACAGATGAACATGAATCTTTTTTCTTAATTTTCTCTCATTACTATTTCTTACTAAGATGCAAAATGATGCTTGTGTAATGAAAATAGCATCACCCCCGAATAATTACAATATTGTTACGCTAAAGCTACAGCAAGGACGGAAGAAGAGGAGAACGAAGTGCGCTTGTCTTTGTAGTGACTCGGTGTCGGCGCGGCCCCTTTTCAGTAATTCATCTGTTAAATAAACACACCCCATCGTAACAGTTTGGTGGACGGTGCTGGGTAAAACAACGGCGTCCCCGAACGACGACGACGAACCACCCGCAGAAGTAGAATCCGTGGAACTTCACCGAAGTCGCCGACTTGCCGGTCTGCCACCAGAGATGGCTTCCGACGGCGACAACCTGCCGCCTTCTTGCAGCTCCCAATGGCAGCCCTACATCGAACCACGAACCTTCGCCGGAAAAGCCGGGGAAGACGTGGACGGATGGCTCAGCTTTTACCAACGCGCCAGTCGGTTCAATGGCTGAATGCCACCGCCCAACTTAACAACGTTGCCTTCTTCCTCAAGGAAACCGCGTCAGTGCAGTTTGAAAACCACGAAGAAAGCATGACGACGTGGGAACGGTTGGTAGATGAAATCAAGAAGTGCTTCGGAGATCCAGCAGCTAAAAAGAAGCGTGCAGAACAAACCCTAATGCAGCGAGCCCAAGTTCCCAGCGAAACATGCACGAAGTACATCGAGGAAGTGCTAAAATCGTGCAAGGCCCTGGACCCTCAGATGACAGAAGAGGACAAAGTTGGTCATCTTTTAAAAGGGATCGCCAAGGACGTGTACCAGTTCCTCATCGGAAAAGACAGTCTGGACTCCGTCAGTGACGTCATTCGGCACTGCCACACGTTTGAAGCCTTGAGAGCTCGGCGTATCACACCGAAGTTCGGCCACCTGGCTAACGTAACTAACGTCGCCAGTGTTGACGTGGTCCCAGCTTCATCCGACCTTGCGTTAGTCATTCGTCAAGTGGTGCGCGAAGAGCTTGACCGACGTGAGGCAGCTTCCCTCTCGACTTCGGTGAGGCGTCGTCATCACCGCCGCCTCCATAGACACCTACAACTTCGCTCCTCGTTCAAGACCGTCAAACCCTACTATGAACGCGCGTCCCAGTTATCAGTTTCACGGCGGTCACTCACCCAGACCACCTGCAGTTTCTCAAGAGTGGGACGGCCGTGCCAGTTATCCTACTACTGACAATTTCAGTGCGTCCCGTGAGTGTCCCATCTGCTTCCAATGCGGTATTCACGGACACGTCGCCAGATTTTGTCCTCATTGCCGTCGCACGTCACCACCGTCATATGAGCGACCGCGCACTTTTTATCAGCGTAGCAATCGGCACGGTGACGGGACACGCTGGCTTTCCGACTCCAATGGCAGGACAAACCACCAGTCGAATTACCGTAGCGACTCACCAGCTTCTGTGCGGAGCTTAACGCCACCACCTTCACGCCAGCGCAGGTCTCCATCTCTGCGACGACGTCCGACGTCCCCGCCGCTGGGAAACTAGGCGGCGCAACCAATGGAGGTGAGGTCGCCAGTCATCATCAGCTACACGCCCCTATGCCTCCGCCAGTCACCATGTGTCATAACAAGATTCGTGTTTTAGTGGACAAAGTTGCTACGTTGGCCTTAGTGGACACAGGAGTGAGTGTCTCCGTTATCAGCCTGGATTTCAAAACCCGACTAGGCCGTAAAGTGATGTTTCCCTGGGATAAGGTTAATGCATTTCGTGCTGTGAGTGGAGAATTGCTCCGACCTATTGGAGTGTGCACCGTGAACGTTTATTTCTGCGATAACGTGTATCAAGCCGAATTTGCAGTGCTTGCTCAATCCACTCACAACGTAATTCTTGGCCTCGATTTCCTACAACAGTGCGGTGCCATTGTTGACTGCGGTACCGGCGAGTTTTTCCTCTCTCCCCTTGCTGACCAACCTGCTACATGTTCACGCACTCTCACCGTCATTGAAGATGCTGTCTTACCGGCATGTTCCTTATCCAGAGTTCGAGATGCTGCTTGCGGTGTCGACGCCAATACATTTGATGCAATTGTTGAACCTGTGCCTTCAATGGTTGTGAAGAAAAGTGTGCTCTTACATCGATGCGTCCTCTCTGTGGCCTGCGGAACGACTACACTATGGGTGTCAAATTTAACCTCCCAATCAGTTGTGCTACCCAGGGGTATGCGACTTGCCTCTTTTGAAGTGGATACCAGCCTCCACATAGGCACTTTAACTGATGACACGTCACACGAAACCCGAGAGCACGGGGCTGGCCCCGGTGTCCCTGAAGACTCGTTGCCTTTTGTAAAAATGATAAACAAGTCACTGTCTTCAGAGAAGCGTCAAGCCCTGGTCAGCGTCCTTAGCAAGCATGCGTCATTATTTGACCTCGAGCAGAACGCTAGCATAGTTCGCGTTCCAGCTACACGGGCTCGCCACAGGATCGACACGGGTTCCGCGCATCCCATAAGGCAGAAGCCTTACCGCGTGTCCGCGTCAGAGCGCAAGATCATCGCTGAACAGGTTGACGACATGCTAGCCAAGGGCGTCATCCAAGAATCCTCTAGCCCATGGGCTGCGCCGGTCATCCTCGTAAAAAAGGACGGGTCCTGGAGGTTTTGTGTCGACTACCGGCGTCTCTATTCTGTGACGAAAAAGGACGTGTATCAACTTCCCCGGATCGATAACGTTATCGACTGCCTTCATTCCGCGTCCTACTTTTCATCTGTGGACCTCCGATCAGGCTACTGGCAGATACCTATGTATTCAGCAGACAAAGAGAAAACCGCTTTTGTGACCCCAGACGGCTTGTTTGAATTCAACGTCATGCCGTTTGGTTTGTGCAACGCGCCTGCAACATTTGAAAGGTTTATGGACACGGTACTGCGCGGCCTGAAATGGGAGATTTGTTTCTGTTATCTTGACGACGTCGTCATTTTTGGCCGCACTTTTAAAACACAACGATCGACTGGACATTGTTCTGACGTGCCTTGAACAAGCTGCCCTTACACTCAATTCAAAGAAATGTCACTTTGGCCAACGAGAGGCGCTAGTACTTGGACATCTAGTGGACAAGCACGGGGTGCGACCAGACCCACAGAAGGTCGCTGCAGTTAGCGGCTTTAAACAACCGCAGTCACAACGCGAGCTGAGGAGCTTCTTGGGTCTTTGCTCGTACTTTCGACGTTTTGTGCCCAACTTTGCCGATACTGCCTACCCCGACTTCACTGCTGCACAAGGATAACCCTTTCATCTGGACAGCAGATTGCGATTCCTCGTTTCTTCAACTGAAGTTCCTGCTCTCTTCCAGACCTATACTTCGTCATTTCGACCCCTCTGCCACAACAGAATTGCACATCGACGTGAGTGGAATCGGCCTCGGTGCCGTCCTCGTGCGCTTTGGTGACGCCGAGCATGCCATTGCATACGCCAGCCGTTCGTTGAGCAAGGCCGAACAAAATTACACCGTGACTGAGCAAGAGTGTCTCGCTGTCGTCTTTGCAGTCCAGAAGTTCCGGCCATATCTCTACAGGCGCCGCTTCACGATCGTTACTGACCACCATTCACTATGTTGGTTGGTTGGTCTCCGCGACCCGTCTGGCCGCCTTGCTCGATGGGCGCAATGGTTACAGGAATTTGACTTTGCAGTCTGTTACAAGAATGGCCGGCATCATGCGGACGCCGATTGTCTTTCGAGGCTCCCTCTACCAACAAGTGAATTTGACGCCGACAATTTCGATGAGTTTCTGACCGCCATCGACGACATTTTTTTTCCCGACCTGGCCACCTTCCGGGAAGCGCAGCGTCACAACCGCAGCCTGGATGGCCTCTTCGCCTCAGCTGCTCAGCCGACAGGTAACAACGGCTTTGTCATCCAAGATGGCTTGCTCTACAAGAAGAATTATGCGGCTGATGGTGCCCACCTCCTCTCAGTGGTCCCTAAAAATCTGAGAACTCACGTGCTCCGTGCTATGCACGACGACTCGACTGCTGGGCCCCTGGGTTTCACCAGAACATACAACCGCATTCAGGGCCGATTCTACTGGACCAGTATGCGACGGGATATAAAGAAGTATGTGGCCAGTTTTAAGAAGTGCCAGCAATTCAAGTGTCCTAACACTGCTCCGGTCGGACGCCTTCACCCGGTAACGCCACCATCATCTCCTTTCGAAATGGTTGGAGTGGATCTTCTCGGCCCATTCCTGCGCTCAACAAACGACAACCGTTGGATAATAGTCTGTGTCGACCATCTGACGCGTTATGCTGAAACCGCAGCGATGCCAACGGCCATGGCTCTTGATGTTTCGAGCTTCCTCCTCTCCTCGGTTATACTGCGTCATGGACCCCCTCGTGTTATTCTGAGCGATCGTGGTCGCCAGTTCGTGGCCGACGTAGTCGAAGAGCTGTTGCGTCTCTGTGCTTGCCAGTTTCACCACGCGACCCTGTATCACCCACAGACAAATGGTCTTGTCGAGTGCACTAACAGAACTTTGACCAACATGCTTTCGATGTACGTGGATTCCAGGCACAGAAATTGGGATGACATCTTGCCTTTTATCCCATACGCCTACAACACCGCAAAGCATGAAACTACAGGCTACAGCCCTTTCTATCTTCTTTATGTTACACCACCCCGCAACTTCCTTGACACCATTCTACCTTTTACTCCTCATGCGGACTCTTCTATTGCCCAGACTCTCTGCCGCGCTGAGGAAGCACGCCGCACAGCTCAGCTCCGTACGTTGGCATCCCAGGACCACTCAAAGATCTGCTACGATTCACAACATAAGAATGTGTCATACGACAAAGGGGACATTGTATGGCTTTGGACACCACTTCGCAAGCGCGGCCTGTGCCAGAAGTTTCTGGCTCGTTACACCGGGCCTTTCGTCATCACCGATTGTCTCAGTGATGTAACCTACTCGATTGCTCATCTCGTGTCCAATGGCTACCGGTTTAAGAAGACGCAGCTTGTTTACGTCGCTCGCCTGAAACGCTGTCATCCACGTGACTCCGAGTGGACATAACAGTTACTCGCCCAGCGGGCTTCGTCTGTGAAGGGAGGAGTGTTACGCTAAAGCTACGGCAAGGACGGAAGAAGAGGAGAACGAAGTGCGCTTGTCTTTGTAGTGGCTCGGTGTCGGCGCGGCCCCTTTTCATTAATTCATCTGTTAAATAAACGCACCCATCGTAACAATATCAAATATGTCACTGTTGCTCAACATAGAAAAAAGCCCCGTAAGGCTGAGCGCAGTGTGTAAAAACATCGAACCGAGAACAAGGCAATTGAAGTTTTAGACAACCATAACTTTTGCTAGCATGCACACACCACCATTCGTTTCTTATAAAAACGGGCAAATTCTGCAATTAGATTAAAAAACCACAAAGTGACTGTGCATGAAACCTACATCGAGCTTAACACCAAGCATAAGCCACGGACACGGTCCTGAGTGTTTTGCGATTCTAAGTGCTGTGAATGTGCTGCCTCCACTAATGCCTACAATAGAGATGTACCTACCGTATTTACTCGAATCTAGGCCGACTCCGATTCTAAGCCGACCCCCCAAAAGTTCGAAGTCCGAAAAAAAAAAAAAAAAAAAAACTTACCTCGAATGTAGGCCGAACGAAAAAGCGAGGACAGCATTCGCAAAATAAAACAGCATTTATTAAATTTGAACATGCCGAGCTCATTCTATGTCACCATCGCTGCTAGCCTCGTCACTATCTTCCTTACTGCTGACATCTTCAAACAGCGCGCTATATTCAGTACCATCCAGCGCATTAGAGATGCTGCATTTTTGGAAGGAGCGCACGTTGCGGCGCACGCAAAAACCATCTCCCGTGGCCCCCTCCAACGACAGACCGATGCCGAAGTTCCGCCCGGCTTGAACGTTTGACGATGCCTCTACGGCTAGCACAACTACCGTATTTACTCGATTCTCACGCTCACCTCGATTGTAACGCGCACCCGTTTTCTGTGAGGAAAAAAAAGTCATTTACAGTACCGCGCACCTCATGCTTTCAAACAGAAATACAACTTTCTGTCATTTGGAAAAATAGATTTCCTCCCGATGCACTGAAGTTGCGATGAATAAAAAAACTCGCAGTTTCGCTTGAAAAGCGATGCATCGAATGCGATAGCAAAGCAGTAGACCGCTATTAACAAGCACGGTGTCACGCACGCACAAGCAAACATGAACACATCTCGCTCGTTGACCGCGGAAACGAACTGTCAGAACGCTGGAGACGGAGCGCACCTTCGTGCTAGCATGCGTCTCGCTTCAACGCGGCGAAAACACGGCGCGCGGCGGACTTTACCCGTCGCAGATTGCATTCAAGATAGGGCCAAGGCGATCGTATCGCCGTAGTGGATCGTCGCAGATTACGTCCTGCTTCGGTCCACTGAAACCGTTCCGCATTGCTTTGCTGGCGAAAATCCTCTCCTGTTTGCGCTAAAGCCCCTATATTTATAAATATAGGGGCTTTAGTTTGCGCCAGTCCTGCTCGCAAGTTTCGGATTCTCCGAACGCCCGTGATGCGGCCCGATTTCCGTCCGTCTCCGCACAGATGATCACTTTCCTTTTAAATGCGGCATCATGATGAACTCGGTACTTCATGCTGACAGATAGAGCAGACGCTGAGAACGTGAAGACAGACGGTAGACTATTGCCTAAGCACGTGTACTGCAGCACACGGAGGAAGCTCGACGCGCGTGCGAGGCGGCCATTCTGAAATGCCGACGCAGATTTAGGGTCGTGTTGAAAGTGCGCGTTAGATTCGAGTAAATACATTATTCGTTTAGAAAGCGGCACTATAGTGGCATCGCCCATTTGGTGTCATTACGATAACGCCACACCGCGCGCCGATGCTGCACCATACCGATACTACTGATACGACGCAGGTCAAAATGGCGACGTCGCTCGTGTACTTCAGCTGGCTACTGGCGCGGCTAGTAGCGGCTGCGATACTGACTTTTCTAGATGGCGCTAACTATGCACCATATTTATCAGTTTCAGTTAAAAACTGGCGCGTTTTTTAAAATCCTCGAATCTAAGCCGACCCTAGAGTTTCGTATGTGATTATTTGAAAAAAACTATCGGCCTAGATTCGAATAAATACGGTAGTCTGAAAACGAGGTCTAGGCTGCAAGACCCCGCAAGCTGCATGGAGAGTCGTGGGGTCAGGCGCTGGTGCATCATCTATGGTCCTATGGATCGCCAAGTAGAACAGCACATACGCGACGTCTGCATTGTCACAATCTACGACTCCACAACAAGGCTTTCCTTCGCAATCGCTCAACTGGCAACACAATATGGATCGCACAACGTGTTGACAGCTTTTACAGTCCCGTGCCATCCGATGTCTGGTTCTCATGCCGGCTCGGTATGTGCCTCCTCTTTCTCGCTGCATCATCAGATAATGGATGCACTTTGCTTTCCGTATGAGAGTCTGGTTTCAAACTGTTTAAATCAAGCATCGAATAACCGCTGCATGAGATCACGGTGTGATCAACAAAAAAACGGTGGATCAACTTCGAAGCAGGTGAGCACTCCGCCAGCAGCGTCGGTGCGCCGTTGCCGTAGGAACAGTCAACCGAAAGTCACCTCTCGGCTTGCTGGCATGCCGAGAAAATAGAGGCACTTGCATCGCCAACTTCATCAAACAGGCCCCCGATTTTTTTTGTTTGCAGATTTCCTATGCCGAGATCGTAGGCGAGGATGGCGGGAACGAAAAGGTGGAGCTAGGAAAAAGTCAACCTAGGAAATTATGTCCAGGCGACAAAGTGCACATTTTGTTGCCATCTGACTCAAACAAACTTCTAATGCAATGGAAAGGGCTGTTCCAAGTCATCGAACGAAAAAATTATCTTGATTACCTCATTGAAGTCTCTGGAAAGAACAATATCTTATAAATATGCTAATGAAGTACGAAGAACGGGAACCTACACAACCGAGTGTTCGCCTGCCTGAGAATAGCTACGAGTCAAGGTGCAAGGATACCCGTTGTCTCCAACCCCAGCGTCATCTTCCAAGGAAACAAGGAAGGATCGTGGGAGTCAGCAACATGGTCGGCTGTAGGCCCGAGTGTTCACCTAGCTGGTGAGAGCCACGTGTCGGAGCTTAAGGCTTCGCGTGACATCAAGCTCCGCGTATTCATAATTTAACTGACACCGAAGTAACATCATCCCAGAACCTGACCATTTCTCGCCGAGCAGCCGCAGCGAAGGAGCTGGCGTCCCATTGACAAATTTGCGTGAGCAGTGCAAACCAATCGTGCTCCCTTGCGAGACACTTTGGCAATGAAACTGAGCTTTGTGTTTTAGTTCTTACTTTAACTGTGCGCAATGCCCTGTGAAAACTGTCTTGTGCTCATATGAACAATCGGGCAAATGTATTTTTTTTTTGCATCCTGCGTCCTTTTGTTAGAATACCTGTGAACAACTTTCTCGAAAAGGGGGGTATTGTGATAATATATGGTATGCGGGAGTAAAAAACAGACATATGAAGACAGTGTGCCGTGCGGTGGCGGAAAGGACACAGACTCTTGGCCAATACCCGTGAGTGGGTATGTACCTTAAGGTCGTCATTATCATCGACACCAATTTGCAAGCATCGACAGTGGCGACTCGAAAAGCGTGGCTTGAGAGAGCGTCGACAGTGGTGTGAGCAGTGCGCGAGGTTCGGCATTCAACGGCAGAGCGTCCTCGCTAGGCGTCCGGCCCATAGGAGCTATCGCCGCCCACATCACTACGTCTCCACCCGAATCAAAGCTGTCACCAGCCGAGATGCCACCTCGTCCAGTTCTTCCGCTGGGCAACTGGTCCAGGAGGGCTGGCGGTCCTGAGCCTGACGGAACGAGCGTTCGGCCGAGCGGCCACAGGGCTACCTCGCCAACTGTGGATGTGACTCGGTGGGCTGCTGCAGTATGCTCCCGGGCGCAAACCCGCCGTCGGGAAACCGGGCATGCGGAGGCTCCGGTACCATCGACTGTGGCGTAGGGCCACCTGAGCTCCACGAGTCAGTCCGACCCTGCTGTCCGACCCTGCTGTCCGACCCTGCTGTCCGACCCTGCTGTCCGACCCTGCTGTCCGACCCTGCTGTCCGACCCTGCTGTCCGACCCTGCTGTCCGACCCTGCTGTCCGACCCTGCTGTCCGACCCTGCTGTCCGACCCTGCTGTCCGACCCTGCTGTCCGACCCTGCTGTCTGACCCTGCTGTCCGACCCTGCTGCTCCACGTCTCCCACGTGGCGACACCTGCTTCCGCATGAACTGTAGGCAGATTACATTTGACTAACCTATATATAGCTGCAAGTCTTCTAAAATGTTTTTGGGGAACTGTTGCGTGTGTGCCGTTTCAATGTATTATGTGTGTCCAATACAAGTCTGATGTGTGTTTGTGCTCCTGCGTGCTGCTTTTCTCTTTCTGGAGTGATCCTGTACCCAATAACATCACATCGAGACCCTCGCGCTACGGATGGGAATAGGCTTCAAGTTCAGTCCCGGCTGGCTCAACTTTAGAAGCGATATGACCTCGTCTTCAAGTAAATGTGCGGCGAAAGTGGTGCTGAAGATAACGCGTTGGTCGCGAATTACCACACTGACAAGCTGCAGACCTTGCTCAGCCGATAATCGCCGGACGACGTCTTCAACTGTCATGAGACCGGACTGTTTTACAAGCTTCTGCGGTTACTCTTGCGGTTCCGGAGGTCCTTGCCATGGTGGGAAACCCAGCAAGGAAAGGGTTACCGTTCTTTTAGGCGCAAACATGTCCGGAACTGAAAAGCTACCGCTACCGCAGGAAAGTCGAAAAACCCAAGATGCTTTAGAGGCATTAGAAGTGTGCCCGTGTATTGTACGTACGAAGCAAACACCAAAGCCTGGATTACGCAACAGTTGTTCGAAGGCTACGTGCGCAGGCCCGATAAAAGGTTTGAGGCACGAAAGCGCAAGGTACTGCTTTTTGTTGACAACTGTGGTGCCCATGGCCTGATCAATAACTTGAAGGCAATTGAAATCGAATTCTTGCCACCAAACAGCACGAGCGTCCTCCAGCCCATGGGTCAGGGCATCATCAAGAACCTCAAAGTGTTGCACCGATCACGCCTGCTACGTTGCATGGTGCTGCGCATCGACAGTGGCAAACGTTACAGCATGGATTTGTTGTCAGCCGTTCATTGTTGCCGATGCCTGGAAGGCACTTACGGCAGGCACAATCCACAGCTGTTTCCGCCACGCAGGATTTGTTGCCAGCGTTAAATCAGACGCAGGAACGCAGGAACCTGCACCTGAACTGCCGGCTACTATGCCGGACGTGAGTTGAGACGAGTTGATTGAAGATGTGCGAAGCAGCGGCATGCCGATTCCGGCCACAGTGAACTTTGGAAACTTCGCTGATGTAGACAGTGCCACAGTGTCCTGTGCCGAGCTCAATGACGAGGAAATCGTTAATCAAGTGCTCGCGCCCTTGGAAGACGACTCAGACTCTGAGGTGAACGTACCGTGTGCTGTGGGGCCATCGAATGGGGACCTTAAGCAAGCCCTTGCGGTGCTTTCGTCATGCTTCAGTGAGGATGTGACGCTTGCCCAAATTCAAGCAGATTTGGTTCTGTGTAAGCGGAATACTATTCAACAATGCATTGAACATTTTTTTTAGCCTCAGGTGCTGTAACTAGTAAATAAATAGTGTTTTCTTGCAGAGTTCGTTTTTTCGGGCATTCGCTAGTTCGGACTGTTTCGCAATCCCCACAAGTCCGAATTATCGGTCGACTACTATGTCAAAATGGCTCAAGCCTGGCCCATATGGGCATAAAAACAGATTTCAATATTTTTACAGTATATTGGCCCTGGGGACAGACACACACCTGCTGAACCTGCTGCAGCGCGTACCTCCCTAATATCTAGTTCGCTCGCAGTGCCCTCAGCCTACCTTTCGTTGTTTTTGCCTCAGCTAGGGAGCGCCGCACCGCTCGGCTCACTCAACCGTATTCTAGTACAGTAAAATCTCCTTACTAAGAACCCCACATTAACGAACTTATCAGAAATCCTCTGCTGACTTCCTATAGTTTCAATGTAAAATATTGCAGTACTACGAACTTCAGAATACCAAACTTTTCAGAATAACGATCGTTATTCAGCTTCAGTTTCATGTTAACAACGCCTCAGTACTACGAACTCATATTCCAAAATTTGGCATTCTTAGATTTCCGTGTATCCAGTCACGGCAGCCGAAACAGGAGACTAGGAGACAAGGCGCAGAAAGCGGACGCCGCGGCGCGCGGGTTTGGAAAACCTGAGACGGCGCCCGAGAGAAAAAAAGCTACACTGGCACGCAGCATTGCAGCCTCTCGAAAGGCCAATCGCCCACGCATGATAATCACTCCACGAGTTCCGAAAAAGACTTGAAAGCAGCGCGACAATCACGCGAATCGGTGACAGCGGCATGTCAAGCGGCTGTCTATCGGGCGCACCATACAGGTTCTTTCGCGCACCACCCCAGATGACACGCTGGCATGCGTTGCAATGGATTCCTCCCTGGTTTAGTTAGGACGGCGCCCTTGCGCTCTACAGCGGTGCAGTCTGCCCAAAGGCCCTGTGTGGACTGATATTCCAACAGCACAGCTCAGTAGAGCAGCGGGACCAGCGGGACGAAAAGGCGCGCATCGGGTCGGGCATCACCGCAAAATACTGTGGCTCTCGACTCGCGCTTTTTCGTTCCAAGGCAGAGTAATACCCGTGCCACATGGGCAAACACTTAAGCGCGCTGAGTGTCACTTGGGTGGTGCGCTGCTACATGAAAAAAGAAAAGTGTTCTTTCAAATTGATGACCATGGCAACCGGGAGTCAGACGGGAAAGCATATATTTATTAATATAAAAATGTGTGCACGAAAACAGTTTATTTTTGTTAGAAACAACATTTACAATCCACCTTTATAAGCGCCGGCAACGACGACAACTTGACCAGCAACAGTCAAAACGACTCGATCCACCAAACTGCGCAGTCATTATCCGGCGTGGTCGTGAACAGCCCGAGAGCGAGAGTAGCTTTTTTGCTGTTCTTATTGTTTTCTTGCAGTGTGGCACATTTTACTATCTTGTAACGTTAGCAATTTAAAACAATGTTATTAAAAATTACTCCTGACTCTTCTTTCAATATCACTTTATGTATCTTTTAAGCATTGCTAACCAGGCTACACACTTCGCCACCGCGAAGTGAGTTCGCCGAACACAGTCGCCGGCGAGTGCGCTCTGCAGTGAGCGTCACTAAGCGTTCCCGTGTGGCAGCCTGCGAATGACACTAGCCGCGAAGTGCACTCGCTCAAAGTGCACTTTACTTTGTACGTGTGGCACGGGTATAACAGTGGGTGAGCAGAACAGCCAGGCGAGCCGTTCTTTCTGTGAAGGTCCCAAAGTGGCGATTGTTACGCGCACGACCGTTTGAACATTAGCTGAGGCGACGACTCATCAAGTTTTGCGAGCACATGTTCCACCGACAAGTGTCGCCTAGCAACGGAGGCGCGTCTCTTCCTTCTTTCGCCCTTTTTTCCGCTTGCCTCTTCGGCGCTTTTTGCGGCCGTAGTACCTACATGCGAGGAGAAATGGAACCTCCATATTCGCAGGGTTGCCACACGGTCACACTTTGTACTTTCCGGGCGGTGTCAGTGATGTGCGCTTGCGCTTTAAAATAGTTCAGGTGTCCACCTCGAGCGTAACAGTTGCGGTGTCCACGGCAAAGATTGTAAAAAAAAAACAATAAACATTGCGCTTTGGAGGCGACATGGAGCTTCCTTTTTGTCGGCAGGTTTCTCGGCGTCAGTGTTTTGAGTGCGTCACTCTTATTACACGGTGCTCCGGTGGTGCGTGGCACCCGAATCTATGACAAATAGCAACAGCGCGGGCCGAGAGCCAACAGTGACGTCTTCATGGATAGCTCATATGGTCACAATTTATGAACTGATAAGTTAGTCGGGGGAATGTTTAATTTCGGGACTTTCACTATAACGACTTTTCAGAATAACAAACCAATTACCGCGGTCCTCTGAAGTTCGTTATATCGAGATTTTACTGTACACTAAATACAGCCACCCTGGCCATTCCGACAGCAGTCACAACAGCCAGGAGTGGCAGCGCGCACGCGCCAGTCACTTGCCAGAAGTGCCGAAAAGTCCAGTGTTATAAGTGCGAAACTCACTAGAAACTGAGGGAGGCGTCGTGCGGTCTGCGGAATGTGAACGGCCGCATTCTTTATCGGAGAACGATTCCACTCGCTTTTCGCGACCACCGCCGGAGCACACATGCCGAGGTCGTTCTGGCACAGCGTGGCCCAATTTTGGTCAATTTTCTGTGTTCGGCGCATGAATCTGCGCTTGGATCAAAATGGCACAATTGACGCAGGAGTCCCACCCCTGCATTACTGAAGACCTTCGGCTCCTTGCACCCTGGTCGCTTCCATGGTGCATGCTGTTGACAGCTGGCCAGTGTATGATGCTGTCAGTGCTAATGCAGGCTGGAGGCATCTTCCCCATCCCCCCTTGAAATTTGTGTAGCACGGGTACCTGGCACAAAACGATGTATGCGAACACCTGTCTGCTCCGCCCTCTACCCCGATCAAATGCATTCTCTTCACATCAAAAAAAAAAAAATCCTGCTTACGCCACTGGTTACAGGCACCAATGCATGTGCGCGAAGCGCATTCTTACCACAAAAGGTCTTAACGTTCATTTCCTGCCGAAAAAATAAGGCACTGTCCCGGTCTTTAGACGACATGTTGCCATAACCATTGAGTACTCAAGTGCTGAATGTTGTGGATTCGCGACATAGCATAGCCAAAGCAATAAAGCAAAAATTAACTGTACTCAAGCTCCCAGCATACCCGGCGTAATCTCTGGGATGTAAACAATGAAAAAAAAATTGGAAGTATGAACTGACACTATGTTCACAAAAGCTGTTGAAAATAGTTCACATCATATCACGTGTGAAAACCTCGTTGATCTCGACTCTGAACAATAGTTGCTCCTAGATAACACCGCATGTCGGCACTGCAAAACATTGTCACGAATGCGTGACACAGACTGGCAACTTCAGCCAGAAAACGTACTGCCAGGACAGAGGCTGCATTTATTCATTAAGTGCTGGTGTAAAGCACCCATAGCGATATTTGTAACCTACAGTCCTTTAACGACCAGTTCAGCCTGGTCGAACCTTGTACCAATGGATATCGTGCGCCATCGGAACGCTGCGCGCATCAAGGCACCAATCACGGCCGGGTCATCCATTGTGGGTACCGATTAGTGAAAAAATCCAGTATTCGAGAAATCAAATACAGTATAGACCACTTATAACGTAACCGCTTATAGTGCAGGACCGGATATAGTGCGGTCTTTTCAGACTCCCGTTAATTTTCCCATAGCACTCCATCTATACACGTATCGCTTATAGTGCAGTTGCGGGAAACGAAATACCGGTTACAGTGCGGCTGCCTGGGAGTACGGAAGTCAGCGGAGACAGCAAACGCTCCCCTCAAACGAGAAGAGAGACGAAGTGGAGGAGAAGGGCACGTGGTGCGAACGAAGAGCCAGTGAGGCTGAAACCAGAATCTTGAGTGCGAGTCGCGAAATATCACGGCACGCATAGCAAGCGAGGGCCACGAAACTGCCAACGTCGGCCAACGCTCGCTTCACGATAACAGCAGTAAACGAAACTTGTGGGAGCGGGCAGCGCCGGCACGGCACGGCGAAGGGCGCACGCGACGACCGTGGAATGTGAGGGAGGAGGGCGGCAGGGAAGCGGATTTCGCCTCGGCAACTCCGCCGCTTCGGTGGCTCCCCTGGCCCTCCCTCGTAGCATCCTCACTTTCGACTGTCCCGTGCACGCCCGCCGCCGTGCAGGCGCCACCGCTCCAGCCGGCCCGGCGCCAGCCCCCCGAAGTTTCGTTTTCTGCCGTTATCGGGAAGCGGGCATTTGCCGGCGTGGGCAGTTTCGTTGGCCGGCCTGGGACAGCGCCGCTGCTTCCCTCTGCGCCGTAGCCGCAGCGTGCAAGGTCAACACAAGACTAGAAAGTAGAAGAAGCATAAAGGAGAAAGAAGGGTTCACTGCCATTTTCTACACGTGGCTACGGTAGCGTGGCTGAGACGTCGGCACGTACACGCATGTTCCAGCGCAACGCAGCATCGGCGACCTTGCCATTTGAGAGAGGATGAAATTTCCGCCGCTTTTTTTTTTTTGTTTTGTTCGCGCGCGACATTTAGGGGTCTCTCTTAAGCTTTTACTCTATGGCGGTGCCAGAGCAATGCCGGTCGGAGGCACCGCCGCGTGATTTGGTTCGAATTAACGAGATTCGACTGTAAATTGAATGCAAACGTTCTAGCCGCATTCCTTGACTGTCGCATACGCGTAGCGGCTCGGTGCACATGTTTTGCATATGTGCAGGCCTCGAAAATAGTTGCTTTGGTTATAGTGCAGTACTGCTTACAGTGCAGATATTTGCGACTTACGTTATAAGCGGTCTACACGGTACTTGATATTCGATTCGCGAATCAAATTATTTGAAAGTTCACTATTCGATTCGAAATCGCATATTCCAGCATTCGCACACCCCTGCCAGTAACCCATAAATGGCGAGAAATCTACGGGCAGGCTAGAACTCTAATAAAGTGAAGCGAAGCCAAAGAGGACCCACTGTGACTCCAGACCATGGCCCAGCTGAGCGGCTGTTCTCCTTGGTCTGCTGGGTGGTGGGTGCAAAGGCCGGCGCAGCGACAGGTTGGACGAGCAGGGCAGCACGGTCCGGAAGAGCGTTTTCGTCGGCACGCACACGCACCTTTGTGTGGCCTCGGTTCCCAGCTGCCGAGCCTGCCGACACGATCGCCAAGCCCCCCGGCTGCTGCTCGGCTGCAAACAAATGAATGCAAGGGCACGTCATCAAGAGGAGAGAAAGGTTAAGCTAGGACATGCCCCGTTTCGCACCCTACACTTAGGGAGGGAGAAAGAAACGAGAAAGAGGAAAGATGAGAAAAATAAGAGAAGAGGCGTCATTGCAAATACACCCACAGAGCAATGTTCGCCAACAGTCGCAAACATTCGCACAGTACATGGGCGGTATTCTCAGGCGGTCACTTTCACAGATACTTTCACTTTCGCAAAGTTTCACAAGATTAGCACATTGCCTTAGCAGAGTTGGCACAGTGCCAGAACGCCGAGACCCGTAGATGCCGAACACGTCCAGCGCTAGTCTCATTAAATCTTGTGAAAATGAAGGCACAGTCAATCCCGGATACTATATCAAACTAGAAGGAGATTGCATAATAGTTCGATATATCAATAATTCAAAGTGTAAAATATGCCTATCAAAGCTTATCCGAGACCACCGCACATCTCCAACAGTTTCCAGAGATAGTGAAAAGCGGGAACTTGCCAATTTGCTTCTCTAAGGCCATGTAGAATGCACTAGTTCAGGGGTTCTCAAGTACGTTCATCCCAGGGAACCCTGCTAAGCTCCATAAAGTGCCAAGGAACCCCCCCCCCCCCGAATTAACCGAATGTCGAATTATCGAGGGTATCAAGAAAAAAATAAACAAATGCTTCACTACGCCAACACGCTTTTATTTACTCAATGAATCGTGAAATCTTGTTTCTATTTAGCACAAGACCAGTGCGGAAGCTGAAATTGTCTTCATCTCATGACTGATTAGCGCTAGCTGCGGCGAAGGCGTCGCGACATCCTTCGCGGCGCGCGTTTTCACCTGAGACGCGCTTTCCACCAACGGGCGCACATCCCGATTATTTTTTCGCCACTCAGCTGCTGGCCAACAAATTGTCCGTCCATCGCAATGTAGCCGGTGATTTTTATCTTCGACAGCTTTGCACTGAGTCAAAGCGAAACTACTGCTTGCCGCAACCGCTGCGGACGAAACCGCGGCCGCCATCGACGCGATCATGGACGGCGACCTTGCAGTTCAGAAGGCAGGCGGCTGACGCATGCACCAAGTCAAAACGAAACTACCGTTCGCTGCAAGAAGTGCGGACGAAACCGCGGCCGCTATCGACGCGATCATGGACGGCGACTTTACGGTTCAGAAGGCAGGCGGCCGACACACGCACCAAGTCAAAACGAAACTACCTTTCGCTGCAAGAAGTGCGGACGAAACTGCGGTCGCTATCGACGCTGCCATGGGAGGCGACTAAGCAGTTGGGAAGGCACGCAGCCGAGGCGCGCATCGAGTGAAAACGCAACTACTATTTGCGCAACCGCTGCGGACGAAACTGCGGTGGTTATCGACGCGATCGGAGATAGCGACTACGCACTTACGGAGGCACGCGGCTAGCCGCCAACGCGGTGTTACGCGCGGCGATAAACGCAAGAATAAAGGCTTTAAAGGCTCAATTAGGCACGAAGCGCTTCGGCGTTGCTGTCAGTCACGTGCCGCGTACGATTGCCGCTGAGGACCACGGCGATGCGGTCTGGCGATTCGGTTGGACGCTACGCCGTTCTTGCTCTTCTGCGGCGCGCATTTGCGGTGCTCCGCGCATTTTTTTTTTATTCCTCCAACGTATAGTTCAGTGCGCACGTTATCGGCACCTACCCTATCTACAAATAGGAGAAAGGCGCATGGTGGTAAGCTACGGCCTCTGAGATTCAAGTACGAAAGCTTAGGCGTGCTGCCCGTTCTCAGAGGTTGGATGGCTAAAAGCTGCTTGCGTATTTATTACGCAGTTCGCGCGTTGCTGTTACGCACTGTGATGTGCTTTTAGACACTCGGGCATCGGTAATGAAGGTTCTTTGGATAAAGCGCACCTCGTGTTCGCCGTTTTAGACGCTTGTCAAGGGCGGGACCAGGGAAAATATATCAGTGGCTCGCGGAACCCCGAGCATGGGCCTGCGGAACCCGTAGGTTCCGCGGAACCCACTTTGAGAACCCATGCACTAGTTGACTTACTTTTTGCTCACGGCCGGTGCCTCCCTTCATTCTCGGCCCTTCCGCTCCAGCCCTTGCCTCGGTGACTACCGACACCACACACGCTGTTAGCTTTAAAAGTGGATTTAAGCTTGCAGAACACAGAGTTCCTTTCCATTCACGTGTGAGCACGAATGAAACGCGCCCAGCACTTGAATCGCAGAGCAAAGAGTCTTGTGCGCCACTGCCGCAATGCTCTTTCCGCGAAGTGTGGTTGTGGCGTGCATTGGTTGTTAAATTCAAACTAATGTAAAGATCCGTCCAAGTGGAAGTTGGGCCGGAATCGTATTGGCTATGCGTAGAATCCTAAAATGCTGTTTGCGGAAAAGATTCTTTTACAACAAAGGCAAACTCTGCAGCGCAGCATCTCTAGTTTTGCAGTCCATGCTCAGCACCACTCGGTCAAAACATCAAATGCCATCCACGCTCTCTTGTGTAACACGTATCGACCAGGAGGCCTCTCGCATTCTTGAAGGAAAGTGGCAATCTGCTCTTGCCGATAACCCTGCCTATTTTTTCCTCCGTGGCATGTACTGCCGTTCAGATTCAATCTCTTGAATGTTTCAAATTTGTCAGCATTAAATATTTCCAACGACGCAGGAAGCGATTGTATCTGTTAGGAGAAGCACACTTGCAGGGGCGCAGTGTTCGCTATACTGAATGTGGCAGTGAATGGGAGTTCGATACACAGTGCAATAGATTCCTATACTTTTACATGGAGGTTTTCAAGGGGATTTTAAAGCTGTTCCGATATATCCGAGTTTGATATACACGGGATCGACTCCGAAAATGATCGCCCGAGAATACTGCCCCAGTCCCCTTCAAGAATTGGGCTTTTGTGGCCTTGTGCATGCTACACCGCTTAGACCAAGATCCCAGGATCTTTTTCTCAGATCTGTCATCCAAGCAGCTGAGACGAAGGATGGGCAGCGAGACAGGAGGTGCTCTATTGGGCCGTCGCACCCGCAAAATTTGCACGCACTGCTGTTGGCCCCTCCTAGGCGTGCCATAGAGTTTTTAAATGACTACCCTAGGAGGAAATGTGCACCCTAGTGTGCATGTACAGCAGCAGCACTCTAACAATGGGCGCAAGTAAGAGTCCACGAAATTGCCTAGTATATTTCATCCCCTGGCTTTTTATATTATGTTGCATTTGTCCACGGAATATTGCTATACGAACTTTCATAAAGCCTACTTTTCACTGAATATTGCTATCATAATCGGCCACATTTACACCTAATATTTCAGCGTCCAATCATTGTTAAGTTTCTAAACGTTAAATCCAAAATAGATGCCCTGCGCAACTCATACAAGCTTAAAAACCTGGAGTCACCAAAAGTTTGGCTTGAAGATTTTTCACCAACTGTTCAGTTTGCACGAAAAAAGCTGCGGGAGTTCGCCAAGAGCAATCGCACAGACAACGAACGGTTTTCTGTGCGCTTCAACAAACTTCATCTACAAGGCAAGGTTTACCATTTCGACTCCGCCAGGGGCGTGGTGGTTCAAGCTTCAGGACTTGAACGACCTGCCGAATGATGTACAGCGGCACAGCACAAGGCTCCTTCACCCATAGATTCATTTTCGATGTTATTGGCTAACTTCCGTAGCATATACCATAAGACTGACATTTTAAAAGCCATCGTGCACACGTGTTCTGCAGATATAATTATCGGTACCGAAACGTGGCTTTCGGAGGACGTCGCTAGCAGCGAACTTTCGTTACCATCCTCATTCGTCATCTTCCGCAAAGACAGAATCGGCTGCCGAGGTGGCGGTGTAGTTATTGCGATTAACGAATTATACCACCCCTCTCCTATCCCAGTAGACTCTCCTCTCGAAATAGTCTGGGCCTCTTGTCATATTGGTCACATCGCTTGTGTCATTGGCGCGTGTTATCGACCCCCCGACAGCAATTCAGAGTTCGCAGATCTTCTTAGCGATGCCATTGACCAAGTCATGCACAAATTTCCGAACTCTCCTTTCTTCTTAGGCGGTGATTTTAATTATCCAGAAATCGACTGGTCCACTCTGTCTACCCATAATCATAATAATCGGCCTGAATGTATTCGCTTTCTTCAGTTGATTCTTTATCAAAACTTAACACAACTTGTACATGAACCTACGCGGAAGGATAGCGTTTTAGATCTAGTTCTAACTAACAGTCCTGAAATTGCTAACACACGCGTACTCAAAGAAATCAGCGATCATAGGGCTGTCCATTGCTTAGTTTCACTTCCACCTACAAACAAATCAAAAACTAAAAAACAACTACTGAACTACACGCGTGCCGACATAACGAAGTTGAACAGTATGCTATAGGACAGGGGTTCTCAGGTACGTTCATCCCAGGGAACCCTGCTAAGCTCCATAAAGTGCCAAGGAACCCCCCCCGATTTAACCGAATTATCAAGGGTATGAAGAAAACAAACAAATGCTGCACTACGTCAACACGCTTTTATTTACTCAATGAATCGTCAAATCTTGTTTCTATTTAGCACAAGACCAGTGCGGAAGCTGAAATTCTCTTCATCTCATGACTGATTAGCGCTAGCAGCGGCGAAGGCCTCGCGACATCCTTCGCGGCGCGCGTTTTCATCTGAGACGCGCTTTGCACCAACGGGCGCACATCCCGATTATTTTTTCGCCACTCAGCTGCTCGCCAACAAATTGTCCGTCCATCGCGATGTAGCCGGTGCTTTTTATCTTTGACAGCTTTGCACTGAGTAAAAGCGAAACTACTGCTTGCCGCAACCGCTGTCGATGAAACCGCGGCCGCTATCGACGCGATCATGAACGGCGATCATGGACGGCGATCTTGCGGTGCAGAAGGCAGGCGGCTGACGCATGCACCAAGTCAAAACGAAACTACCTTTCGCTGCAAGAAGTGCGGACGAAACTGCGGTCGCTATCGACGCTGCCATGGGAGGCGACTACGCAGTTGTGAAGGCACGCAGCCGACGCGCGCATCGAGTGAAAACAAAACTACTATTTGCCGCAACCGCTGCGGACGAAACTGCGGTGGTTATCGACGCGATCAGAGATAGCGACTACGCACTTACGGAGGCACGCGGCTAGCCGCCAACGCGGCGTTACGCGCGGCGATAAACGCAAGAATAAAGGCTTTAAAGGCTCAATTAGGCACGAAGCGCTTCGGCGTTGCTGTCAGTCACGTGCCGCGTACGATTGCCGCTGAGGACCACAGCGATGCGGACTGCGCCGCTTCGTTTCGGTTGGACGCTACGCCGTTCTTGCTCTACTGCGGCGCGCATTTGCGGTGCTCCGCGTTTTTTTTTTTCCCCCTTCAACGTATAGGTCAGTGCGCACGCTATCGGCACCTACCCTATCTACAAATAGGAGAAAGGCGCATGGTGGCAAGTTACGGCCTCCGAGATTCAAGTGTGAAAGCTTAGGCTCGCTGCCCGTTCTGAGAGGTTCGGTGGCTACAAGCTGCTTGCGTATTTATTGCGCAGTTCGCGCGTTGCTGTTACACACTGTGATGTGCTTTTTGACACTCGGGCATGGGTAATGGAGGTTCTTTGGATCGAGCGCACCTCATGTTCGCTGTTTTAGACACTTGTCGGGAGCGGGACCAGGGAAAATTTATCAGTGGCTCGCGGAACCCCGAGCAGGAGCCTGCGGAACCCGTAGGTTCCGCGGAACCCACTTTGAGAACCCATGCTATAGGATTTTGCAGCCGATTTTTACGAGTACTTTGACGACCGTACAACTTATGAAAACTGGTGCCTGTTTCAGAACAAACTAAAAGAAATTGAAGCTGCTTGCGTGCCTAAAGTAACTATAACTTGTAGAACAGATGACCCATGGTTCACGCGAGACGTGAAACGTTCCCTTAACAAGAAAAGGATTTACAGGAAAGCGAGTCGCTCAAACTGTCCTCAAGACTCGGCAGCCTACGAAAACATTGCTGTTTTAACACAAAGTGTCATTCTCCAAGCTAAAGACAAATACTTTAATGATACGCTCCCTAACCTTATGAAAACGGACCCCAAAAAATTTTGTAATATCGTGAACCCTAAAAGTATCCATTCATTACCGGTATTGACGAGGGAAGACGGCAGCACTTTAGCGGTTGAACAGTGTGCCGAAAAATTTAATAAACACTTCACTGAAGTATTCACTAACAAACTTCCACTGAATGATTCGCTGTCATTGTCGCAACTGACCTTTTCGCACCCTTTACCAGTAATCCTAATTACGGAACACGGCGTTGCTAGCGCCATCAATCGGCTTCCTCACAAAACCAGTCCCGGACCAGATGGCATCAGCGCCAAACTACTTAAATTAACCTGCCACCATTCAGCTAACTTGCTCGCATCAATCTTCCAGCAATCCCTTAATTCTGGCTGTATACCGGACGACTGGAAATCTGCATATGTAGTTCCTATATTCAAATCTGGCTGCAGCAATCACCCTAACAACTACAGGTCGATTTCACTTACGTCCATTTCGTGTAAGGTACTTGAGCACATCATATATTCACAGGTGATGGGTCATCTGAGCCGTAACAATTTACTTCTTAACACCCAGCATGGTTTCCGCGAAAAATTATCAAGCCAAACACAACTATTCGAACTTGTGACAGACCTCCACACAGCCCTCCACACAGCCCGCCTACATCGATGCCATTTTCATAGACTTTTCAAAGGCTTTCGAACGTGTTCCTCATAATAGACTAATGTTAAAAATACGTAGTCTGGGTCTCGATGAGAGAACGACTGCTTGGATCCATGAATTTCTAAACAGTCGGTGTCAGTCAGTTAAACTTAAGGATTACGTATCTAAACCGACACGAGTAACATCTGGGGTACCACAAGGGAGTGTGCTGGGTCCTCTCCTATTTTTAGTATACATAAATGACATAGCCTCTAACATAAGTTCGTCAATCCGTCTTTTCGCAGACGATTGTGTTATTTATAAGAAAATAACTTGCAGGGCCGACGTCGCAGAACTACAATCTGATCTCTCAAGGTTAAAGGAATGGTGCAGTAATTGGCAAATGGAAATTAATGTCGAAAAACCAAACACTTAAAATTTACTAACATTTCTTCTGCATGTTCAAACTCTTATAAAATAAATGACATAGTAATAGAAAAAGTCACGTCATTTAAGTACCTGGGCGTCATACTTACTTCCGATTTAAGCTGGGGTGCCCACATCGAGCATGTTACCAATAAGGCTTTCAAGAAGCTCGGCCTACTTAAAAGACGTTTGCATTTCAGTAATAAAGATACAAGACTGCACGCTTTCAAATCATTGATTCGGCCCTCTCCAGAATATGCTTCTATCATATGGCATCCTCACCTGACAGGTCTGACTAACATGCTCGAAATGGTACAGAACAAAGCCGCGCGGTTTGTCACATCATCCTACTCACGTTTCATAAGCGTTTCATCGCTAAAAGCTGAACTTGATCTAGCTACGCTTATCATGCGAAGGCGACATGCTCGACTATCGTTTTTTTACTCACTTAACCACAGCAACACAACGTTCGCCCAATCGCACATTTTTCCAGCCCCTCATACTTAAACCCGTCTCGATCATGCGCGCAAAGTATCACCCATTTTCGCCCGGACGAAGAAGTACCAAAATTTGCCTTCAGTAGTGTGCATAAACGAATGGAACTCCCTGCCGTCCAAAATAGCCGAGATATCAGATGCTTCAATGTTTCACTCAGCGCTGCTGGGTTATTTACAAAATGGAAAACATTCCTAACCTGTATCTGCCTGTCTTTGTTTCATATACGGAATTTGTACACTATATTTATGCACTGTTCTTTCCAATGTATTGATGATCAGTGGTTTAACGGCCATGTAACAAATCGCTGTGTACTCGTTATCAATGTATTTTGTAGATTATTTTCTTTTCTGTGCTATTCTGGATACCTTGGTTCAAATGAACATGCTCTTTCTTTTTCCTGTTTTGTATTAAGTATTGTTGTCTTCTATTTATATTGTTTATACATTATATTTATGTACTCACCTGAAATACCCCCTATGTAATGCCCACTAGGGCCTTTAGGGTATTGAAATAAATAAATAAATAAATAAATAAATAAAATATATATGCCGAGATAAATTTGATTTGATTATAAACAATCAATTTAGAACATTTAACCCTTGCGGTCATGTGCCGGGCCCACACCTCCATACGAAAATATTGGCTCCAGTCACACGTCGGGAAGCGCACGACGCGCGCGTTTCCTCGCATTCTCCGTTTGTTTGGGTAGTTTGCGCCTTCTCTCGACCATTGCAGTTTTTGGTTGTCTACAGTTGAGGGCAGCGCTTATTGCAAGGGACTTGAGATTGTCACGCGCAAATTGTAAACGCGTACTGCTGACCAGATGGCAACGTTTTCTGTGTGAGCATTTTATGGAAGAGACTCACACGGACTCGTGCAGCCACACTTCATATATAAGAATGTGAATGGCAACAGCAAGGACTGTGCTGTGTGCCGTGATAGAAAGACGAAAGGAGGCAGGAAGGAGACTTCTACTGCAAGACATGCAGTGCAAATCCTGGCCTCCACCCTGACAACTGCTTCGAGCGATACCGTACTATGCTCAAGTACCGCTGACAACGAAGGATATAGAGAAATGTCTCAAATAAATCCCCTAACATGTGTTTGTGTACTACAATATTTTTCCTGCTCGGCACCCAAAATCCACAGAATGGCTTCTGACCGGAACGACCGCAAACTGGGTAAAGGCTTATGACCGCAAAGGGTTAAAGAAATAACAATGCTCGAAGAACTTGCTTACTTGTATCAAATAATCAACTGCTCAAAGAAAACACTGAGGCTAGTACGACCACAGAATTAACAACAAAAGACCATTAATGGAAGCTGCGATGTGGAGCTATGCTAAATCAGAAGCTTGCGCATAAGAGTGCCATGCACTGCTGTGTAATGACCTCATGACCAAAATAACTGTGCACATTGCTTTTCATGAGCGACAACATGGACAAGTGCCTTTTCTATAACCAAACTTACACTTGGCCAAGGTTCAAAGTAGCAGAACGATTCACATGTGTTATCAGCCCCACGCAATTCCATTGCTCCACAGCACAACCATGCACATGTTTGGCAAAACGAGGGTGCCTGCCAACCTCACTGCTCGGTAAAAGCAGTGCGTGCAGACCTGCATACCTATTAGGCACCGCATGCTCCCAAGCACATTCTCAGACCCCAGGAGCTGCTGCAAGGTGTCACCCATGTACAGTTAACCACAAAATTCTATGGACGACGGGATTTGAGAACAAGTGAAATATCTCTGCAATCTCATAACAGCCTAGCACAGTAGAATTCCATTAATTTGACTCCGGTTAATTCAATTTTTCGGTTAATTTGATCCCGACCGAAGGTCCAGCTGGTGCCCATGCCACTCTATGGGCTCAAATTTTTGTTATTTTGATCCTAAAATTCGCATTCTCTGAAGGATTCGAACTTGACTAGTCAGCATGCACCCGTCTGACCCCTATAGTGACCACAATAGCAGCCCCTTTGGTGGTGTGTCTCAGCAGAGCTTAAGAGAGAGTGAACACGCATCATCTCCCGTTGCAGACTCCTATTTTTAGCCTGCCATAGGAGCGTTTTCAAGCAATAACTGTAGTTTGTAATGACTGATTACTCATGCCATTTACCCAATTCTAATACACTGTTTTCCAAGAAAGTTTAGCCAAGAACCAGCATTTGCAGTATTTGTATGCTTTGCCGCATAAGACAGTAGCGCGGCAAAGCTGACTAAAAATCGCGTGCCAATGGTGATTTTGGGAAACTACGTAACCACAGCGTAACCCTTACGCATTCTTCTTGCTAAAACATCGGGTGCGTGTTAGTTTTCTACTTTGTGTAAGAGCTTTAATGTCATTTCTACATTAGTTTTCTACTTAGGACACGTTTGATTTGGAGGCATGTTAGATTTGGGCAAATACTGCCAAATGAATCAGCAGTGCATTGAGTTTTTTTTTCTGTATCTTGTATTGTTCGACCCGGCAGATAATTTGATTTATTTAATCGGTCCTGCCAGGGTCAAATTAACGGAAGTCGACTACATACACATTTCCAGTCTGGATATGAGCAACACTGGGATGTGCAGTCTTACTGGCCGTACATCATCACGATTAGTAACTGGCCTGGCCCCCTCACCTGGCCTAGCTGTTGGCCCCGTGCGCATCACTGGTGCGGTGCCCTGCCTGCCCTGTGGACGCAATGGCGCCAGCACAGGTCGAGGATCTTGTCTTGCACCGCCAACCGCTGCTGCTTCCTGGCCCTGCTGTTGCACATCGAGAGCAACCTGGCGGCTGACGCGTGCCTCCAGGTGCCTGCATCAACGTTTAGCACCACCATGACGCACGTGAACTGCAATAAACCCTTATGCCAAACATACAGACACACGTATTTGTTCATCTTTTCCCGGTGACCGTTCTCCACCAGCTAAAAACTTGGCACAAGACGTGCTTGGCACAAGACATGCCTTCCTGTATCGGAAATTTCTCTAACGTTGTCGCCAATTCTATACCGGATATATATGTCTCATTTGATTGCGTGCGAAAAGCGAATAGTGTATTTTCAGGAATGTATGCAAGCACCAGCAATGACTCTAGAATGTACAATCAGTCGTGTATAAACAGCCAACACATTTGACCCGTAAAACATATGGCAACGATTGAAAACTGCTCACAGCTATCGTTCTGCTTTGAATGGTGCTACTTTTTGCTAGACACAAGTTACCTTAACAAAAAACTTCCTGTCGCGCAAGTGGCAGTGTCTTATTCGCCATCCCAACAGCCCAGCCCTTATCCCCTATTCTTTTCCCCGCTCAAGTTCCTCCTCCAAATTCTGCTAACTACCAGTCATCCCTCGTTATAATGAAATCGCTTTATTCGCTTCTGTTTCCAACCCAAACGCATGCATTTAGAGCCGCAACCATAACTCAAAGCGCACGAAGAGCTTGGCCCGCTCAGAGTGAAGTGGCGATGCCGTCACTTGACTCTTCTGCGCATGCAGTGTCAAATTGATACCGCCGACGAATTAGTCTCATGCAGGCACAGAACAGGCCACAAATGTACCAAACCCACAACCAATGACCGCCTAGTAACGGGTACCAAGAGAGTGCCAAGTGCTCCCAGCTGTTTACTGCAGAGCAAATGAAAGCTGTCAAATTCCGTGGTGCAGCGCGCTCGAACCGTTAATTTCGGTCGCAATCGCATCGCTGGTGTCCCCCATGATAGAATCTACACAAAAATAAAGTTTTCCTGACGCTTCGCGATGCCAGGAAACCGCGGTCTCTTGGATGCCGACAAGTGGCCGAAAGACCGCGGGCAGGCTTGCGCCGTAGCATTCCATGAGGTGCACTCAATAAGCAAAGTTTTACTGCTCTAAAGAGCACTTCTGGCACTGAAACGTGCCAAAAAGCACAAAGGAAGTGTCACTCTGATTATTAGTGCCATGTTCAACGCGAGGAGCTGTGTTAACAAATCAGGAAGACAACTTAGGGGAAGCCGGTCTAGGAATTTGCTCACCGCTCAACATAATCGGCCTGCATCGCATTAAAACACCGCCCCTAGCTTTGCTGAACTTTTGACGGCGAAAATCGACCGTTAACTTGCCGGAAACACGAAAGGTCCTAGAATCGCCAGCGCCAAGTCAGGCTGTCAACATGGTGGGTCAAGGCAAGCTGGTGTTTCCCTGGCGATTTTCTGGAGTCGGCCCCATGCTCGACTCGCGCCATCCGATTTTAGACGAACGGTTTAAATGTGTGGCAGGGTCATTGAATTTTGTTCCTAAAAATTTGTCAATGGCGCGGACGCGACAGTGCACGAACACAGACACTCAAACCATAGAATTAGCACAGTGTCGTTGACAACGGTATGCTGAAAAACTCTCGTTTTGCAAACTTCACAGCTTCACACCTCGGGAAAAATTTGACCAATGATTATACAAAGCCCCTACTGCAAAACCATTCAGTTTTCACGATCGTGCTGAGTACCCACAATGAGCAGCTAATCAGTTTTTGAGCTCAACAAACACAACCTCAGACACGAGCCACGGTATTTGCGGCGCTTTCCAGCGCGATACTCGTAGTCTTCCGTGACCTCCACACCCCCCCCCCCCAACCCCTATAATAAAAGTGGCCACTGCCTTCCCCTCCTCATTTGCTCTCCAGTCTGCAAGCCATTTCGACGCCAGTAGAGTGTACTAGAATGGGAGAGTGGGTCCAGCGGACGCATTAGCAAGCGCCGAGGGTGAAGCAAAAACCACGGAAAATGTGGCGGCGCTGCTGTTTTATTCTGAATCTCCGGCCAATAAACGTTGGCTCCGGCTGTTTCAGCAGCGCTCATTGGCTGAGGCAAGCTCGTGGGCCGAGTAGCTGTCTGCTTGACGCACCGTCGTCGTTGCGTCGTTTGCGTTCTTTCCGCCACTCTTTTTCCATTTTATTTACAATAGATCGGTGGGGAAAAATCTCAGTGTTACCGCCAGCGAGTATCCGCCTGTCAAAGCTCCATGCAGCTGCGGTAGGGGTCTCCGACGTGTGGGGATGCGCGACCCTCGCGCGTCCCCTGATGTTTTCCCCGCATGGCTCCCGTCTCCTGTAATCCGGCTTCGCCACATAGCTTTACGGCGGCGGAGTTGCAACGTATTACGAGAGATGGCGCTTCTAGTGTTGAGCTGCTAACGTCGCCCGACGACTAGGGAGGGGGGGGGGGTGCGTTGGCGCAAAAGGGAGAAGGCTGTTCCTCTTCGGGTTGGGGTCGGTGAGCTATGCGGAGGTACCGCGCGTGCACCGATCCACACTTCGCGAGACCGTCTCGCGTGGCTAAGAGCAGGGCACCGGTATGGACGAACACGGATCGTTCGAACGCGCCACCGTTCGCGTGACCGTACACGTGAACGACAAGGCGATGGTGTCATAGCATGGGGCGAACATATTCACCCGCTATCCGGTCGTGGCGAGTCGGACTTCCTTAATTTGTCGCGCGCCCATGTGAATGTTCTATGCGCAGTAATTCGGCTTGCATGCATTAGTGTATGAAAGGTGCAATAAATGCCCTTTTGACTGTTTGCACTACTGTGTTGTCGTTCCTTTGACCCAAGAGCATGTGAGACCCCACAGACGCGACAAGTGTCTGGCCGGCGAGCGGGGCCGCCGATTCGGGAGGAAGTGATGGTGGTGCCACCTGGATTTTCAATAAAAAATGCCTCAGCGCAGAGCCCTCGTTGGACCCACTCCCCCAATCTAGTACTCTAGACACCAGTCACTCCTCTCACTAGCCTTCATGTCAACTCCTAGTCTCCTCGCTGCCAGTTTCGACGTCGCTGCTCCTCCAAAGCTCCCCTCTTCCGGCATGCCCTCCCAAGCACTATCTTCCACCAACAGGCGCACTTAAGCGGTTCCTGCTTCTTGGTCTCCAAGACTCCAATCGCCTTTCTTCCACTACACGTGAAGCCGATGCCAAGCATGCCATTGCAACCGTCACCATCACCAGCGCGCACTGACGAGGAAAGCGAGATGCCCTGACAACATTTTGAAGCTTCTGCCTTCTGCGCTGCCCACCACATTCAGTCACTTCAGCGCCGACTGCGCGTGCGTTTGGATCCATGCTGCAGGCCATGTGCTTTTGTGGTCTACAGTGATAAATGGCTCCGTCAGACTCCGGGTGAAGTGCGACTTTGGAGCAGAAAGAAGTGGAAAAAGACGGCCGGCAGAAAACTGACATCGAGAAGGAATTCGGCACACCGCCGTCTATTTTATCAACTGTATTGAAAAACAAGGCAGCTGTGCTGGATGGCTTTGAAAAGAGCTTCTCGGCAAGGAGAAAGAGGAATCTCGATTCAAAATACTCTGAAGTCAAGGTGCACTTTAACAGTGGCTGAAGAACGCCAGAAGTGCAAATCTCCCCGTACATGGACTTGCACTTACTGCAAAAGTTGAAGCTCTCGCCTTCCAAATAGGCCACAATGATTTCAAGTGCAGCAATGGCTGACTTGAGCGGATAAAGAAACGACACTGCGCGACCTCAAAGTCGGCGAAAGCGCAGCCGTGAACCGCGACACTGTAGACTTATGGTGCCAACATCGGCTCCAAGCTCTACTTTAAAAGTATGAAGACATCTACAACCTAGATGAGGCTGCATTTTTCTACAAGGTGCTACCTAATCGCACGTTCACTACCACTGGCGGATCCTCACAAAGCAAGGAGCGTGTCACGGTGCTGTTTGGTGCCAATGCAACAGGCGAGGACAAGCTTCCCTTGTTGATACTGGGGAAGGCGGAGAAGCAGCGGTGCTTCCAAAATGCAACTATTCACAAGGAATGCATCTGCAGAAGTAACAAGCGAGCATGGATGACTGCTATTTTTGAAGATTACGTGTGCCTTCTGGATAGACGGATCGACGCAAAGAATTGGCAAGTGCTTTCCATAATTGACAATTGTCCGAGCCAAGGGAAGATCGACAACCTCAAGGTGATAAGCGGTACCGCTTATAGTGCGGATATTCGCGACTCCGGCGACTTACGTTATAAGCGGTTTACACTGTATAACCAAAGCAACAATTTGCAAGGCCCGCACATATGCAAAACATGTGCACCGAGCCGCCACGCGTATGTGACAGTCGAGGAATGCGGTTACAACGTTTGCATTCAACTTACAGTCGAATCTCGTTAATTCGAACCAAATCGCGCAGCGGCGCCTCCGACCGGCATTGCGCCAGCACCGCCATAGAGTAAAAGCTTAGAGACCCCTCAATGTCGCGCGCGAACAAAACAAAAAGAAAAAAATGCAGCGAAAATTTCACCCTCTCTCAAATGGCAAGGTCGCCGATTCTGCGTTGCACCGGAACATGCATCTACGTGCCGACGTCTCAGCCACACTACCGTAGCCACGCGTAGAAATGGCAGTGAATCCTTCTTTCTCCTTTATGCTTCTACTTTCTAGTCACGTGTTGACCTTGCACGCTGTGGCTATGGGGCAGAGGGAAGCAGCGGCGCTGTCCCAGGCCGGCCAACGGCCACTTCCCGATAACGGCAGAAAACTAAACTTTGGGGAGCTGGCGCCGGGCCGGCTGTAGCGGCGGCACCTGCAAGGCGGCGGGCGCGCACGGTGACAGTAGAAAGTGAGGGAATTACGAGGGAGGGCGAGGGGAGCCACCAAAGCGGCGGAGTTGCCAAAGCGAAATCCGCTTCCCTGCCGCCCTCCTCCCTCACATTCCAGCCTCTGCATGCGCCCTTCCCCGTGCCGTGCCGGCGCCACCCGCTCACTGAAGTTTCGTTTACTGCCGTTATGAAGCGAGCGGTGGCTGGCCTTGGCAGTTTCGTGGCCCTCGCTCGCTATGCGCGCCGTGATATTTCACGACTCGCACTCAAGATTCCGGTTTCAGCCTCACTGGCTGTTTGTTCGCACCACGTGCCCTTCTCCTCCACTTCGTCTCTCTTTCTTCCTCGAGCACTCCTTGGGGCGCCCGTTTGAGGGGAGCGTTTGCCATCTCTGCTGACTTCCGTACTCCCAGGCAGCCGCACTGTAACCGGTATTTCGTTTCCCGCAACTGCACTATAAGCGATACGTGTATACATGGAGTGCTATGGGAAAATTAACGGGAGTCTAAAAGACCGCACTATATCCGGTCCTGCACTATAAGCGGTTACATTATAAGTGATCTATACTCTACCTAAAAATATACAGAAATTTTCACTCATCGATGACGACGGATTTTCTTCGACACCGAGCCCTTAACGCTATTGTGTTAAATAAACCGCCACCGTGGCTCCACTGTGACCACTGATGTCAATTCTTTAAACAAAGGGGCACTGTATCTGGGATTGTTATAAGTGGGTTTGACCGACAACTCGTTCAATGCCGTAAACGAGGCACAGCAGAAACTACTTTCTTGGTGTTCCAACCACAAGAAGGATACCGTGTGTCATACAGCTTCTGCAAAATGACACTCGCTTAAACACATAGGGTGCACGTTAAATTTCTACTTTGTTTAGGACCTTTGTCATTTCTACGTTAGTTTTTTACTTTGGACCTACAGAAAACAGACGTGTGTTTGATTCGGGGGCATGTGAAGGATCGGGCAAATACTGCCAAATGAATTGGCAGTGCATTTCGCCATTTTTTCTGCATGTTGATTAATTCAACCTGCTGGTAAATTCCATTAATTTCGTCAGTTTTTTCAGGGCCAAATTAACAGAAGACGACTGCACTGTAAGTGATGCACGTATTTATTTGAAACATTGAAAAAATTTCAGAGATTGTTTCAGGCCCTTAAAGCAGTTGGCCAATACATTAGGTTCTATGGGGACTGGGTCAGATTAGTCACAACTACGTTCAGCTGCTATTATGTTTATGTAGTTTTACTGTACTACTTATCACTCCTATGGTGAATGAACAGCCATTCTGGCAGTGCATGCATAACCTAGGATTCACTACAGTACTCTCAGCGTGAAACTGCAGCCAGTGATACCCTGATGAACAGCACTCTGCAAGCACCCTCTGTGACACCAGTACAGTACCAAGTGAATTGCAGACAAACCTCAATGCCCCTTCAAGCAAGCTGGTGGGCTCAGCATGTCGATCGATGCCTCCCTGGAGGACACGTGATGCCCCACGGGTATCTCCCGATGCTTCCAGGTGCTGTGCCCAAATGGCATAGAACTGGGCCTGCCGCACCCCGATGTCGGTCTCAAACATTGCCTTGAACACTGCGAGGGGCTCCGATGACTGCACAGCCTGCACACAGCATATCATGCCTCTATACAAGGCTTACAATTCGTTTTGCCAAGCACAGCTGTCTTGACCGACACCTAAGATGGCAATCGTTTACTATAGTCTGGTACAACTTTAGAAGGCAGCGGCATTCGTCCCCTCAAAGGCGGATGAATATGAGCCTCCACCAATGGGTGCGCACTCTAGACTGACGTCATGAGCCGGACGGCAGGTGCCCCTGCCGACGGAGAACACGGTAGCCCGCGCTTCAAGCTGGGCCAAGTCGTGTCAGCGGGACTATTTCTTCAGTCACTGAGGCAATTGGCTGCTGCGCTTCCGTCATCTGGGCAGGGCCTGTCCTGTTTTCTTAAGTTGTACCCGACTATAGGTAATGAAGTACACCTCTACATCACATCACTCCCCCAGGACGCAGGATCAAAACCCGGTCATGGCGGCCGCATTTTCATGGGGGTGAAATGTGAAAACACCCGGATACTGAATTTTAGGTGCACGTTGAAGAACTCCAGGTGGTCTAAATTTTTAATGCCCCCCCCCCCCCAATTTTTGACATCAAAGCAGAAGCAATACGTTAATGTGGGTCAATTCCTTCCTTTAAAAACTTGTAGAAATTAAATGGCGCTTCCTTCTTATATTTCTTTTTGGCTGTGGTGCTGATCATGGAGATGAGTGGCCACAGCCTTGTGAAGTCTCACAACACATGCACATTGCCTTCCTAAACCATTTTCTGCCGACATGGTGACTTTTGCCTGAACAGCATAAACACAAGATTTGAAAACTCGGACGCATAGACGAGAATCAACAGTCTCAAATCTGGCTATTTGACTCCGCATAATTGAGCAGATCCACACTGTATCGCTTGTCCTTGCTGTCTGGCCACTCCAGAGCAAAGTCGCCTGTATCACTGCAGAGTGATGCTTCTTCTTAAGCTGTGAATAGTGATCTGACAGTTTTGATTTCAACTGACGATGGTCGAGTTCAGAAGTGGAATTTTTTTTTTTTCTAGCTCAACCTTGCATCAATTGTATAAAGCCAAAGCAGTTGCAGACCAATCTGGCTTACATGGTTGGTGTTCAGAAATTTGTGCCTGTACATGAGCTTTCTCTGTTCTGCCAACAAAGTGCGTGGATGGCACTTGTAATGATCGTGGACCCAAACTCCGAGGGTCATCAACATGGTCCGTGTGTGTGATCTCTGTTCTAACCACCAAAGAGAACTAAGCATTCAACTCAAGACTGAGCACCATCCAATGCAGTTTGCTTCATCTGAAGCCCATATGTGCCATCACAAAAAAAAAAAAAAACCATGCCGAAGTGCAAATGCAACCCGATTGGCAAAAGCAGCAAGGGACAAAGAACCAGAGCCCCTTACCATTCAAGTGAGTGTGCCCCCCCCCCCCCTCGCATCTTTCACCATAAAGTCAAACCAACTGCAGAATATGCTATTACTATCAAATGCAAGCCTCTCATGAAAACAAAATAAAAGAAGAATCCAGCTGCAAGTAGAAGAGCTGCCAGAGGAGCACCCACGTAGCGTATCCAAATTCCAACGTAGCGTTCGTCGTTGAAGAGCTCCCTGTTTTCCTTGAACTGCACAATGGCCTGCTCAAGCAGCTGCCGCAGGTTCACACCATGCCCGCCCGTCACATGGTGCTGCTCCACCCACAGCACGTACCTGGCAAACAAGCACTGCATTACTTCACTGTTTATTTTCAAGCACAATTAAACCTTGTGATAGGTCACATCACATCTGATGACGATCAGTAAAAACATGAGCGAAAACCATTAAAAAAGCCTTAGATCCACTTAGTTATGTTTTATATTTTGTTATATCTGCCTTCATTATAGCCTGGGGCTAGACTGTAATCCTAAAAAAGAAAAAAAATTCTGGTGTTTTACACGCTAAAAGCACAATCTGATTATGAGGCACGCTGTAGTGGAAGACTCCAGATTAATTTTTACCACTTTACACAAGCTCATAGAACAGAGGGTATATCAAAGTGCACATTTCTGGCAACAATATTACGCAATAAAGAAAGCAGCAAAGAATATTGGTGTATTGTACATTGCCATACTAATGCCACAGTGATCTTGACGGGAAAGGGGGAAAAAAAACGTCCGTGTTTAGCCCGAAAAGCGAAGCATCGATTGCGATAGCAGATTAGTGAACAGCTATACAAAGGATAGTAGTTTTATCGGCCATATAAATTTGCAAACATAGGCATACTAACTAAATGAACAAGCACGGTGTCACGCGCACATAAGCAAACACCTCACTTGATGACCAAGGAAACTCGCGTCATAATGCTGGAATGAGGAAGCGCCGCAGCAGCAGCGAGCGAATTTAACTTCATGCTACGTCTCGCATCAACGCAAACTAAGCCGCAAAAACAGTATGTGGCGGACTGTGTTGACAACGCTGATGGCTTTCAGGATACAGAGGCCTGGGCAAGCGCGTGCCGGCCACCTGGGCCACACGGAATAGAACGCGCCGACTCCCTCCGGAGGGTTGCATGCGATGGAAGACATCGCGCTTCCTTCCCGCTTTCCTCCCTTGTGTGCGTGAGATTGAGCCACGATCGCCGGCTCACTCTTGCACGCTTTCACTCACACATACAGCATACGGCGCAGTGACAATTTTATCACCGTTGGACTTTATACGGAACCTCACGGCGAAGGCAACGGCAGAAATGCACCTGGAGTGTCCATATAATTGCTATCGCAATAGAATTATGAATGAAACACAGCAGTGCATTCAGGGTGGAATTAAGAATACACTTATATACAAACTTATGCAAGGGCCTATCGATGCATAATCATAAGTTTAATGGAAGGGACAGGTCAACCTGATACATTTCAAAGCACTAGTAAGGACAGCATTAAAAGGAAGCCCTAAGCTATTTCTAGCTTGAAACTTTGCTTTACAATGGAGCTTACAGGGCACTAAAAGGGCCGTAAAGAGCAGGAGTGCCTGGCCACATTTCGAAGGCAACAAAATGCAAACACACTTGTGTAAATGGACTTGTGCACATGTCAGAGAGACCCAGTTGGTCAAGAGAGATCTGGAGCCCTCAACTTCAGCGTCCCCCATAGCCAACTGTGCCGTTTTAGGTACATTAGAACATGCAATTTTTATTTTCAAACAGCAAGAGTAGGTTTGGTCTGGAGAACTTTTCATGACTTGATTTGCACTTGATGGATAAGGTTGGTTATTAGTAGCACAGAAAAAAAGTAGTTTCTCTTACTTGAGAGATGTAGCTGTTATGTTATATATTGCTATGCGTGAGGCATTTACTTCAAAGGTAAAAAGCAGATGACTCCGGATGGTTGGTATTCTCTGCGGACAGTACCGAGGCAGCCAGCCAAACGTCTTTCTTTCCACTCCTTCCGTCTCTATAATCAATTGTGCTTTTTGTGCACTCTGTTGCGAGAGCTCGTAACAATAAGTTACGTTATATAGGTACATATTAGTGCAACATCACCGAATTCATAGTGTTTTCATTTTCTGGCCATAAAATAAACATGCAATGAAAGTTCCCCAAACTCACTAGGTTGAATCTTTGGTTAACTCCAGAATTCAATGTAGTCCTTGATCATCGATAAGCTATTAAACAGTACCGAGAGCAAAGGCTGTACAAATTTCAGGATATCCCAATAACTAGTGCCCGTGAAAGCTTGTCTCCTTTTCTTCATCTTTTACAGTGAATCTAAAGGAGTTCCCCAATGCAGCAAGCAGCAGGTTGGTCAGTATTAAATGTCAGTAAAAGAACATTCAGAAACGCAGCTGGAGCCCGAAGGAAGCCACATTAAGACTTTTTGCAAGTTTGTTTGGTGCATAAAAAAACACTTGATATGCACCAATTTAGTGCAGCTACTTGCCGTTATTCCATGACACTACACTATTTCCCCACCACGAGGATGGGTAAACTGAGGAGATTATCGAGGCTTTCCACATCGCCCAACGTAACGACACGTGTGTCAGGCTGCACGATCAAGAATTATTCTTTTTGGAAGGCTTGCATAAACGCAGACGCGTAACTTGAACTGAAAAGACAAATACGTCTTGTCTGTTACTTTTTTACAGCAAGATGTACTTTTTTTCTGTCGCATGGTGTACATATTAAGGGCTATGTCTTTCGAAATAAAAATTTGTGAGTGCACCGTTTGTGTCGTCTCCTTCATGCGCTGCCCCCCTCCTGTTCCCTAATGACGAACATTTGTGTTGCTAGTGGGCCAACTAATCTGATGCCATCGAGCAACGTCTTCATTTTTTTTTCATTTACTCATCTAAAAAATAAAGATATCCCACACGTGCACATCATCGAAGCCTTTCCCTGTGTTCACTTACACTGAATTCACTCTGTTCAAAGCTTACAATGAGTTTCACACCAACGTAGTCAGAAGCACAAAGTGGGAAGTGGTGTCGTAGCAGGAAAGGTGGAAGAGGCTTTTAAATTATTACAGTTAGTCTCCATTATTACAGCTGAATTTTTAAAAAGTATTGGCTGCAGGCCTTTAGAGCCAGTAGTGGGAAATGCGGCTCAATGTTACCTGTGGTATACATCCAGCAGGTTGACCCCAGATGTGGTTCGAAGCTCTTCCTCGAACTCACTGCAAATAAGAGAAAGAATGAAATTCCCATGCCAGGCCCAGCACCCTGCAAACATGTTTTAGATATGCCGAGGGCACTCGAAGCAAAGCTTGCTTCAACCTGTTGCGATTCACGTAAACATTTAAGGCGCACTTGTCACAATGACCATTGGTAGACCACACTCCCTGGATTACCAAGACGGGCAAAACTCTTAGGGTAGCATCTTGGTGGATTTATTCATTGAATGAAGCCTGATGAATTTAAGTTTAATGTCCGAAAGCAACACACCAATGAAAGATGCCATAGTGAAGGGTTTCAGATTAATTTCCACCATTTGATTCAGTTTTTCAGTAGCCAGTTACTAAACACACTTTTCAAAAACATTTTGCAGCAAGCTATGTGAAAGCACCTACATCATTGGATATGATTTCGAGCTCTTGAACATGACAGTGAACTGGGCCAGTAAGGACATTTTCTATTTGGCAGTAAATCAAATGTCGGGCTATGGCAATGCCCAGCGCACGAGGACATCCTGAAAACTTAAAAGCAACAAAGTCTAAACAGAGAGAGCATCCCAAATTGGCATGACAAAAAACACAGCATAGGCACATCTACCAACATTTTCCAGTGGCACAAGTGATGTATTCGAGAGCCAGGAGGTTCATGGTAGTCAACACATGGAACCACCATTGCTGGCACAGTCCCCCATCGAGCTGCACTCTTGGGTACCAACATTCCGTGTATGCCTGCTGCCTCTGATGTGATGTTGAGGCGGTGTGGAACGCATTACACCACCCTTTAGCTACATAGGAATAAAATGTTCCTACCACTAGCATTACAGCAAAGCTGCAGTGAATTAGAAGCAACAGGGCTGAAGATAGCACACATTGAAGAAAAGAAAGCTTTAAGGACTGCTTGGGCTAGTCTGTCTTGTATTCGGGCAACCGAAAACTTAGTGCAAGGTGTAGCGCAAGCAAATACAGTCGAACGCCTCTACAGCTAACTGACCTGTACAGCGAAGGATTATGTCCCAGCTGAATTCCTGCCTCTCATTTGTATTGTGAATGCCTTAACAATGAAGACCACTACGACGACTTTGGTGTCCCCAGCAGCCGATTTGTTGGTTTACAGAAAACGCCCCCATGTAGCGTTGCCGCCACTGCTCTCCCCAGACGTCACCGAGGTGCACTCTACGCTACAGACGGTGCCAGCGGCGCGCTTGTCAAGCTCTCCGATGTCGAAAGTAGTCTTCTTGCACTGCTTCGGGAATCGCTCGGCTCGTACACTGCTAGTAGTAATGCGTCGGCGGGTGCGAAGGCTGACAAGTCGTATTTATGACGTGACTGTGATAATATATTGCACGCGGGAGTGGCAAACAAACATATGAAGACAGTGTGCCGTGCGGTGGCGAAGAGGACCCCGACTCTTGGCCAATACATATGAATGGGTATGTACTCATCATCATCATCGACACTGATAGGTGAGCGTCGACGGTGGCGCCTTGAAAAAGCGTGGCTCGAGAGTGCGTGGCCCGTGGCGTGAGCAGTGCGCGAGGTTCGGCGTTCGATGGCGGAGCTTCCTCGCTGGGCATTCGGCCCATAGGAGCTATCGCCACCCGCGCCGCTACGTCTGCACCACAATCAAAGCTGTCACCAGCTGAGGGGCCACCTCGTCCAGTTCTTGCGCTGGGCAACTGGTCCAGGAGGGCTGGCGGTCCTGAGCCTGGCTGATCGAGCGTTCGGGTGAGCGGTCACAGGGCTACCTCGTCCAGTTCTTCCGCTGGGCAACTGGTCCAGGAGGGCTGGCGGTCCTGAACCTGGCTGATCGAGCGTTCGTGTGAGCGGCCGCAGGGCTACCCTGCCAGCTGTGGACATGATCCGGTGGGCTGCTGCAGTGTGCTCTGGGGCGCAAACCCCGCCATCGGGTAACCGGGCATGCGGAGGCTCCGGTACATCGACTGTGGCGCAGGGCCACCTGAGTTCCATGAGGCGATCCAACCCTGTTGTCCAACACTGCTGTTCGACATCGGCTCCTCGACGTCTCTGACATGGTGACACCTGTTTCGACATGAACTGTAGGCAGACTGCGTTTAACTAGCCTATATATATCTGCATGTCTTCTAGCGCACATTTTGGGGAACTGTTACGTGTGTGCCGTTTCAATGTATTACGTGTCCAATACAAGTCTGATGTGTGTTTGTGCTTCTGCGTGCTGCTTCTATCTCTTTCTGGAGTGATCCTGCACCCAATAACGTCACAGTGACGATATAATCGGAACTGTCGACTGACAATGTCGTCAAAGCTGTCTACGGTGGAAGGGATGTGACTGTCTACAAAGGCAACGGTAGTCAAGATCCTGTAAAAGAACCACAAATTTTAACACGAAAGTGTTTTATGCCGGGGTCCACCAAGACTTCACTGACGTATTTCCGTCACGGAAATACGTCACACGAACATACACGAACATAATACAAAGAAAGAAACCAGAAGAAAAAGTTCCACAAACATGCAAAATTTGGAAATCGAACCCACGACCTCTCGGTCCGCGACGATAGATCGCCGAGCGTTTAACCCATTGCGCCACAAACGCATTTGCAGAGAGCTACACAGACGCGCCTTATATATCTAACACTCCTCCGAGTACCCGCGCTCTTGCTGGGCGGTGCCGCCGCCTACGAGCAGAAAAGAGAAGTACTGCATTATGACACTAACGCGCACCGACAGTGAACGCTTCGGTGGTCTCAGCACTACGACGCCTCGATGCCAGCATTCGAAGGGACGCTGGCATCAAGAAGCACTACCAACGCCACATAGGTGGCGTTCACCGTACTCAGCACAGCGGAGCGTGGCCTCCGCAATTAGCTCTGAAAATGTTTCTGAAGTTGATCGCGGAGGCTGCAATTACCACGCGCTGTACGCGCTGATTTGACTCGGTGACGATTCAGTTACGTGCTTTGTCTTGCGCGTTGTATTAGTGTGTCAGTTACGTGCTTCGTCTTTCGCGTTGTGCTAGCGTGTGCAGCGTAGTGCAGCTTCCATACGCACGACGGTTGCTCATGGTCATCGACGTTGGTAGTCGTGATGGAGGAGACGTGCCACCAGGCGTCAGCGTGGGTGCATCAACGCCTAAGGGCGCTTTAGCCACAAAACACCAATAGACATTATATATCAATGTGCAATAAACATTACACTACTTCTGTGAAGACACGTTTCACTTTCGTGTTCTATACCGATTCCTATATAAGAGGGATCAACCACATTTTTTTACGGCAAGGGAGACGATAGCATCGTTCGATGATCCACAGCATTACTTTGCACAGCTCTTGCGTTTTGCCGTTGATCGTGCTGTGAGCCTCAATGCAATAAATTTTGCCATAGTCACAAACCCTGTCAGACGAATTGTGCACATAAAAAAATTCTACTTATTTCACCAAGTCTATCAAGTTCTTGTTAGATAAGGTTTTCTCTTATTGAATGTGTGTGCTTAGCTTGCTTTACTGTGAGCAGTACTTAAAGCAAACAGCTGGGCTTTGGAACGTTGACATTCATGCACTTCCAACACTTTAAAGAAATAGGTAAGATTAAGAGAAAAGAAAAGGACGGGTAGGACGTCAGCGTCCTACCTGTCCTTTCGTCTTTCCTCTTAATTTTCCCCATTTCTTTAAAGCACTGGAAATGCATGAAATGTTACTAGGAGCAGTACAGTGCACATTTTTAACAACGAAGTGACTTGTATTACGAATAATATTTGAAGTCCCGAGCACTTCATTCTACAGGCATTTGACTACAGACAATAGCAGCCGTACTTGATTTTTTTTTTTCTTGTCTGTCAATTTGCACTAAGATACCATGAAGCAAAATGAGAACATTGTGAAATGATCTGTGCTAACCATCACGCATAAAATAGTTACAAGAAACTAAGGATCCTTTCTGGACCTTCATTATTAGTTGCACACGGAAGCTAAACTATTTGGCCAATTTCACACAGAATACACCCATATAGCATCGACAACATAGACAGACAGACGAGCTAACCAGTTGCTTGATCGTAGTTGCCGGTCCCCACTGCAGACTTTTGCTTTAAACATCTACCCTTTAATGCCAGAATCATTAAAAGAACAGCCCAAAAATATATTGGCATGGGATTTCAACTTCGTTTAGCCCTCGCAATCGAATGCCACCAATATTTTGTGCAAGGACTGAATTTTCTATTAACTCTGTGTTATGTCGCAACATTCAGCACTTACGCCAAAAACATTCCACACGTATTGCAAGAAAACTAAATGAGCCTGAGGCCGTTCCCTGCATAACATGTGCAGAACTATTCTGGTAACCCACGGCTGTGCAATATAAAAAAAAAAATGTTGCAACCTTTGTTCAGAGAGAGGTGCGCTTTGTGCACACAAAAAACTGGCCAGCCCTTGCACCCTGGTTGCTTGCACGGTTGGTGCGTGCTGTTGACGGCTGGCCAGTGTCTGGTGCTGTCAGTGGTAATGCATGGGGTGTGGCCAGAGTTGGGGGAGTGCACACCGGACAGGTGCTCCTCCTCCCCCCCCCCCCCCCGAAATTTCTGTGCAGCAGGGATAACTGGCACAAAAAGACGTGCGAGAACACCTGCCTGCCTCACCCCCGCCTACTCCAATCAAGTGCGTGCCCTTCACACCAAAAAAAAAAATGTTCCTGGCTAGGCCACTGGCTACAGGCACACATACTGCACGCCTTTTCTCTCTCTACAGCCATTGAGTGCCGCAAATTCCGAATGTCGCAACATAACATTGCCAAAGCGGTAATGCAAAAAATTAACTATTCTCAAGCTCACCACCTCTGGGATGTACACAATGTGAAAGGAATTTTGGAAGCATGAACTGACATTCACAAAAACTGTTGAAAACAGTTTACATTGTATGTACCTCGTCAATCCAAGACATAGTTCCCTGCCTTGTGCTCCTAGATTGCACTGCATGTCAGCAGTGGAAAACATTGCCTCGAATGCATGAGACAACCGGAAACATTCAGCTAGAAAACACTTCCAGGGTGTAGGTGGCACTTATTCGTTATGTCGTGAATTCACAACAACCAGCGTTTGCAAGACGCATTCACTTGAAATGAATTTCCAGGATGACACCAGTTTCGAAATATTTACCAAAGTGTGGCACGAAATACAAGGGCGTTCCAGTTACTTTTGTGCTTCAATGCATAAAACAGCCTTTTGGTAAAACATTAAGTGGAACAGTGCATTTTTACGGAGAGTTTGATGGCGCATATCTCCAAAATGGTGTCATTCTGGAAATTCATTCCAAGTGGATACGCCTGACGAGCTCACCAGCTACAATTTGTAAATTGCAATATGTGTCGTAAAGTAATTCACTAAGAAGTTGATTAGTGAATACCTTAATTAGTTGAATATGTGTTTCGATTTCTCGTGCTACTAATGTCCACCTCTTCGAAGAACCGAGCCCAACGATAAGAATTATGCTACCTGCCACAGGCGCTTTCTAAACATTCCATAAAACTTAAAAATGGACACCCTGCATATTAAAAGGCAACCGTGTGCTAGAACAGCCTCCACAGCATGGAGGAAGAAAAAATATAGGAGGGAGCATTACGTCACGCAGCCAGCCTTGGCAAGCGAACGCTTCGTGTAGCCAGCAGTGGTGGCCCAACACGTGACCTCTTGCGCCGAGATCACGGACAACCGAGATTTGCCGAGACGTTTAGTTACCGGTAGTTTTTATTCGATGCACGCTCGTAAGCAGCTGCTCGCATGCAGGAAGGAAAAAGATTTTTCCTTGTTTTGATTTCGTTTCCTCAGTTTTGTTTTTGTTAATTTCAAGAGTTTCAAATGGTTTCGAATGGGTATTAAAAAAAAAAATCAACCAGGAGTACTAAAACCTACTGCGCGCTCTGACGTTTTCACCCCATGTTCGGCCACCACAGTCAGCGACAATCGCATTACGGTATGCTCCCTCCTTCCTCCATGCTCCACAGAGTCCAAATGACGTCACTGCTACCTTTTGGTGTGGTGGAGCTTGAAATGACTCGGTAAACCATAATGGCTTCCTTCACTTTTTCGTGACAAGGCACCCTGAGCACCATAGAGTTTCTCACTATATTATAGTGAGAAACTCTATGCTGAGCACAGTGGAAGAATAGTCTTTTTTTTTTTTTTGCACATGCGCAATGTTTGCATGAGCGACAAAAAAGCCTCGGCTTGTGCGCCCCCATGAAGGAAGGAGTTATTTCACGCCATGTCTAATCTTCCGACGGTGGATTGAGCTATCTTACATAGCTCGATATTTTTAACGACAAAAAGGAATAGCTGGCATCTCAAAGTCTATGAAACATTTAACAACTTGAGTTTGCAAGAATGCAAGTTGACTGTTGAATTCCTAGACTCAATCCTTGAAAGGCCTGCTGTCTGAGCTGCTTTGCAGGTGCATTATGTCAGCTAACCTGTAACGAGAGTTGCACGTTCCGCGGGCTGACTCGCTCATGTCCTCCCGAGAAGCTTCCACTCAGTTGACATCAAAGGCGACCGGTAGTTTTCGCATTACTGCACGCAGTTGGCGAGAACTTCGAACGTCAAACGAAAAGACTATGCCGCAGTCAAAAGTTCAAGGTAACGCTCATTGAAGTTGCAAAGCTTTACACCTATGTACAGGGGCGGCAAACAGAAGTCTCGGAAGAGCATCCGAGATTGTAATAAAGCGGGCAACGCAGGAGGACACCCAAGGTGCGACGGGGGGTCAAAGTTGGAACCAGAGGGGTCTGAGTTGCAGCTTTGGTGTCCCCGCTGCCCTATTCCAGGCGCCGCCGAAGCATACAAAATAATACGTAGTTTACACTTAGTACGTGCGCAAATTGTCACTTTTCTCGCGCCCTGACCGAAGCCAGCCAAGGACGACGAACTTGCCGGCAGCATATCGAGCGACTCCTCCGGCACAATATACACTCTCCCTCAAATAGCCCTTGGCACTGCAGCAGCAAAAGCCAAGCACATCGCCGAATGGGAACCAAAGGCAGCAAATGAAATGTGCGCTGCCCTTAGCGTTGCCTTTGAGACTAGTGCGAGCGTGCGGATCGATGCACTCCACCGGCGGCTTCGGGCCATTTCTATGCCGTGCTGCTCTGACAAGCACGAGTCCCAGCTATGCCGGCACCGAGCATACAAACGCTGGTTGCGGTATTTCACTGCACGTTAAGCAATACCAGCCATTCGTCCAACAGAAACGCGCGAACAAAGCTTTCCGCGGGAGCCACCTCGTCGGACCACGCGATGTAAACTATCATGTTCTCCGGGACGTCGCCTCGCAGGCGTGCACCGACCAGGCATGCACTGGACTCACCGTCGTGTTTGCCTGAGGTTTTCTTGGCACTCGGGAGCCAGTGCTGCCTGCAGCGACGACATGGCGCGGCCATGCCTCAACGGCTGGATGTTCTCCTTGGACAGCTCCCAATCGCCGCCGTCACCCGCCATTGCACCACCAGTTCACTCTGGCACGCTCGGCACCGCCTGTCTGCAACACCGCCAGCGAGCTAACGGCGCACAGACGTCGTTAGCTCGGTACGAATGGGCGAGCGAGGACGACTTCGTGAAAAACCGAGGTAACCCGCGAGCACGATGAAGACGAAGCAACCAGATGACGCGCGGTGCGCCGCGGTTGGCCGCAGTTCAAATTCGTTGGCGCTGATTTGACAGCTAAGTCACGTGGTATAACATGCTCTGCCATTGGCTCTGCGCACGCGCGATGGTTGCCTAGGCGACAAGAAAGCCTCGGCTTGCGTGCGCCCCCATGGAGGAACGAGTTCGTTCCGAAGAGGTTTAAATTTTTAAAGCTCCTTGGTTTGTTCACGCCATGTTTCACGCTTTTTTCTTTTTTACTCCTGGTTTTTTTTTTCAAACTCGTCTGCCAGTTAACGCTGTATGCCTTTTCTGCTTGTGTGCTAATGCCGCTCAAAAGTGTACTAGGCACCGGGCGCGGGATGAATTTGGACCGGTGGCGCCTTCATGCGGCTGCGCCGTGAAAGTAATGGCATGTGGCGGCCGGGCCGCGCGCAGCAGGCGCTGCCGTGAAACAAAGTCTGATCAAACATGTTGCGTTTTTGGGTGCACCAACAGTTACTGAAACATGACTGAAGCTGGTTACGCCATTCAATTCAATCGTTGTTCATCGCGGCATCGCGTTTTTCAGGCGGAAAGTCTGTATATGTGCGGTCTGTCGGCAACAGCGCGTTCAGTGCTCAGCAATTGAAACGCGATACTCGAATCGCATGGTCGCCAGCGCTTTTTGCACTGACTGTAAGCGCTGGGGACGCCGAACTGATGCATTGTGGTGTAGAGGGAAAGCGAAAACCTTCGTAACGCATTATGACTGCATTTGGTCCCACGGCGCTCACCTGTGGTTTGAAAAGAAAAGGAAAAAAAAAAAAACGGCGGCAACCGCACGCTGCCAGCGCTTCAATCGCTGGGCACTGTACATTTCCGACGCTGATTTGCTATGGTCTAGTTCTAACGTTAATAAGAGAGCCGTTCATACGCAAGAGCTTCGTGTCCCACTTGCGTGTCTTCGCCTCCACAGTGTAATGGCTCCGCAGCTTCGGCACCGAAGGCGAACACTCAGATTTGTAGTCATTTTGCCGTCTTATGAGTGTATCAGTCTTCCGTTTAATGTACATTTTCCTTCCTAGCTATTCCCAACTCTGGTTGACTCCGGCAAATGACTGTGCTGTGCATCGACGGCGAACGCCAACTCAGTGGCGTGTTCACACTCGCCGCCACCGACGGCTCCCGTCGCGCTAAGCTACATAAAATGGGCCGAGACTGGAGATTGGGCTAGTTTATAAGCAATTAAGAATGGGGAAGCCTTGCAAAGATAAAAGAGCTACAACGGACAGAGAACGACTGACACATGTGCGATCGGCGAAGCAGCTCAAGAAACAGAATAAGGAAGACGTATGTCTCCTTTTTTTTCTGTCCATAATTGTTGTGTTCTTCGCCTATTTACATGATTAAATACGCGAGAATGTTAACGCGCACAGCAAAATAACATCTGGAACATAACTGCTGGAGTTCCACGTCTTAGCTTGCCGCGGTGAGCTCCGTTCGCGTATGCATTTGCATCGCCATTTGCGCTCGTTTTCTGCTTTATATACTACTTGATGCCACGAATGTGATCTGCCTCGCACAAGTGACGACCTTTCTCAAAAGAAGACACGCGTAAATGCGTTTTCCGGTGCGTCAGCCCTTATAACCCGCAGTGCCAAATCACTGGAAGCACCGAGCGCCTTCGTCCCGTCGTCTGCTTCACATGCCAGTGCTTTGTTAGGTGCCGTTCGCGGCGCTGTTCGCCAGCATCTATTTCAAGCAGGGAGAATGGATTAAACAGTCATTACCAGGAGCTGATCGATGTATGCAGATGACATTGTACTTATGGCTGACAGCAAGGAAGACTTGCAGAGATTAATGGACATCTGTGGTAAAGATGGAGATAGCTTAGGTTTGAAGTTTAGTAAAGAAAAATCGGCAGTCATGACTTTTAATGATAATCAGGGCAGCGAGCATAGGATACAGGAGGTTACGCTGGAGGTGGTGGATAAGTACAAATATCTTGGAGTGTGGATAAACAATGGGGCTGAGTACCTAACGGAACATGAAAAATATGTGACGGCTAAAGGTAGCAGAAATGCAGCTGTGATGAAAAATAGGGCACTGTGGAATTACAATAGGTACGAAGTGGTGAGAGGGATTTGGAAAGGGGTGATGGTCCCTAGTTTGACTTTCGGCAATGCGGTCCTGTGCATGAGATCAGAGGTTCGAGCAAGGTTGGAAGTTAAGCAGCGAGGGGTAGGTAGACTGGCTCTGGGAGCACACGGAAATACACCAAATCAGGGGGTACATGGTGACATGGGATGGACGTCATTCGAGGGCAGGGAAGCCAGCAGCAAGCGATTGAGAGAGATGGCAGAAAAGCGGTGGGCAAGGAGAGTTTTCAGTTATTTGTACATGAGGAATGTTGATACAAAATGGAGGAAGCTGACCACAAAACTGTCAATCAAATATTTGGACTGCAGGAGGGGTGCAAACCAGGAAACAGCGGTTAAGAAAAAGGTTAAGGAAACAGAGAGGGGTCTGTGGAAAACAGGGATGCAGACGAAATCAGCACTGGGCACATACCGAACTTTCAAGCAAGAAATTGCCAAAGAAAATATCTACGATAATTCTAGGGGAAGCTCTTTGTTGTTTGAAGCCAGGACGGGAGTATTGCGGACTAAGATGTACCGAGTCAAGTACCAAGGTATAGACACGTTGTGCTGTGCGTGTGGAGAAGAAGAGGAAACGGCTGAACACCTCATACTTTTCTGTAAGGGGCTTAACCCTACAGTGCAAGGCAACGGGGCTGATTTTTTCAAAGCATTGGGGTTTAGGGACAGTGAAGGCAAAATAGACTTTAAGCGGGTAGAAATAACCAAACAGAGGTTATCTGATTGGTGGATAAAATTAAGGCAGGGGTGAAATTTCACCCACCACAAAGTACAAATTATGTTAATAGCCATGGCTAGGTGGCGTATGCCACCGCCCGATTTAAAGGGTTGAGCCTCATCCATCCATCCATCCATCCATCCATCGCCGGCGCGCCGGTGGCGCCTTACAACGGCCGCCCGGTGCCTCTCGATAACTCTTGATGATGATGATGATTTATTGGCATCCCCTTTGAAACGGGGCGGCGACAAATAGTCACCTAGCCTGCTTGATTTAATCAGGTATACTCTGTGCCTGTCAAACGGCGCTCGATCGGCCGTCGCTTTCCCCTCTCCCTATTGGTCGTTTCCACTGAGAGATGGCGCCACCGACGTTGACTAGCTCATGACTCCTGCCGTGTGCCCGCGTCTCCGTCTCTCCGTTACCTCCGCTGGGATCGCAAGTCGGGTGCATTGTTTGACCGTGCAGTACGGTCAAACCTCGCAACGTTGGTGCGGTCCACGCATTTTAAACCTTCTTGGGTGATCGTGGACCTGAGCTTAACGCTGAGCGACCGGGATTGCTAGATGCTTTTGACGTGCGATCACGTTATTAAAAAAAAAAAAAAAAGAAAAAAAAAAACCTTCGAAGAGGCCACGCTCTTTCACAGACATCATATGCGGGTAAAGCACCGTGAACTTCTTCACGTGGATACAGATGTAACTTCGAGCAACGCATATATAGTGACAGAAGCGCCCACGGGATTTTGTATGTCTCAACTGTTTGCATCTCGGGATTTTTTTTTTTTTTTTGTACGTCTGAACTGTTTGCATCTCGGGATTTTGTATGTCTGAGCTGCATGCATCGTTCAACAAAGCGTTTGCAATAAAATATTTGCTCGCATATTGCTTATTCAAGGCATGCGGCGCTTTTTCTATAGGTCCTCAAATATTTGTTTCTATTTTTCCTGGTCGCCAAGGCACACAGACGTGGTAGAAAGTGCAAAGGTTTCTGGGTATAAATATTCACGTCGGCCACAACGCTCATCTGGTGCAAAAGAACTTGGGGAAAACTTGTCTGAAAGTCGTATAAATAGTATGCTACTAACGTGCGCCGAGGCCCGAAGGACGGCTCACTATAAGAATGAAGGAAGAAGAAGGACGGCTCACTATAGAGCGGCGTCGCAAGCAGTTTTTGACAAGATATAGCTGTAAGAACGCTTGCGACTTGCGTATTCTCTGCACTTTACTACGATAGCTAAGAGCGTATTAACCACAATAAATAAACTCGGGCTTTTTTTCTTTTTTTTTTCTTTTTCTTTTTTTTTTTTTTTTTTTTTTTTTGCTACGTGCGACGCGCAATCCACTTTGACGCTGCAGTTGCTGCAAGTGCGCTCGCACTTTCACAGACTGTATTCGAGACACTACCATGGTGCTCTACAGCGTTATAAACAAGGCTCTGGTCACCCAGTGGATCGTTGTTCCCAGTGGCGCACCGACGGGGGGGGATTCGGGGGTTGGAACCCCCCCCCCCCTGAGGCCGACTTAACCCCCCCCCCCCCCCCTTTTGTTTAACCCCTTTTCTTTCCTTACGCATTTGAGTACTGCAACTAAGATGTAAGACGTGCAATCGTCTGCACACTCGCAAAAAGCGCATTTTATTGACAATTTCCCGTGAAGAAATCGAAATTAGTGCTGTTTAGACGGTATTGGCAAACTGTCAACCCCCCCCCCTGGCAGAGATCCTGGGTGCGCTACTGGTTGTTCCACCATCACAGCACTTAAAACAGTCGGCGTCGCGCCCGCCGCGCAGACGGGACGCGCGGTGGCACTCTACGTCGGTGGCGCCCTCAGCGAAATGAGCGGCGGCAGTTTGCAATTCTGCCGACGGCGCCTCCCTATTGTTCTCTCGGCGTCTTGACAGGCACAGAGTGCAATAGGCTATGGTACTGCAATAGACCTCTCCTGGGGTACGTCACACCGCACAGGCGACGTCACAGCGTGACGTCACCGGCGCACGTGCGGTGACTCTGGTTGGCAAAAAACAGCCGCCGCCGGCGTTCTGCGTGGTGCAGTCGCGCTTTATTTGGTGTAGGTGGGCGCCACGTGGGCGCGTGTTTTTATTTCTCTTATTTATTTTTTATTTTTACGTGAACCTCCACAATTCTCTTGCCAGCCAGATTAACATTAATGTGTGTCGGAGAACACCGGCGTACGTGTTGTAAACTGCATGATGAAAATGTGGCGACGCTGGCCTTTTTTACTTGCGAACATGAACCACTTGGTGGTGGTCTGCGATGGACTGTGCAATGAAGAATATCGGCTTTTCCACGGATGTGTGCCACATTTGTTGTGCTAAAGCGTGCGGCGAGAACGATATCGGCTCATCTTAACCTAGGGAAACGGACCACATTATGTGTGTCCGCGCGCGCGTGGTGTACTACGCGATAAGCAATACGTCTCGCTTGCGAGACTGTGGACGCGTGTTGCGTGTAATAAAACCAGTCGTAGTGATCAGGCTCCGGTAGAACTTCGGGAACCGTAATTATTGAACAGGTGAGATTGAATGAGACGCGATGATTAGTGAGCGCGTGTATTTCGGTATCATTCGCGCTATGGTTATCATTCGCGCTATAGGTATGGCTATGAATGAACTTCTACGATGTTTTGACCGCTGCCGAAGCTGCGTGTATACATTTAACCACGGGGAATGCCCTAAAGGCAAGCCACTGAAATTATCGTGATTTAACGTAGATCTCACGGGTCTTAAGTAACATTGAACTTTCTTTTTTTTTTTTTTTCGTTATTGGTGCATTCACCGGGCCTTCATGGTACGGACTCTATGTCGTGATGATGCACAAACATGCAAAACTTGGGTCTTGTAAAGTTGAGAGCAGCAAACTTTATCTTGTATATCGTCTGGTACAGTGTAAATGGGGTGCAAATCAGTGCATTCACGACAATGCAATGCAAATTTGTGTTCGAAGAAACAAATTTAACAGAATTTAGCGAAGTAGCACTTTGCCACCTCGAAAATGTGCACAATCCGTGACAAAATGTTCGTTTTCGAGGAGTAATACATTTTTGTGGATGTTTGATCTACGGAAGAGGCGCACTTTTACGAAATCACCACACGCTGACTTACGGGAACCATGCACTCGTCGGCAACAGCGCTACGTTGTTGCACCGGTAAAACGGAAACGATTATACTTCCTAAGCACAGTTCAGAAATGCTGCCACTTCAAAAAATCGCAATATGCCGGACTTACGATCGTGGCAGTTGATATAGAAGCAGCGCTCTTCTGCAGGAAGAAGAGGTCGCACGAACGTTTCTTGCCAACCAGCGCGCGCTTCGGAGGCGCGGCAGAGGGGAGAGGCCCCCGCAGTGACGTCACGCTGTTTGCAAACAGGGAGAGGTCTATAGAATATTTTTGCGTAAGCTGCAAACACAGGCGCCGAAAGTGATTCCAGATGCCGGAGATGCGTCATGGCAATGCCTCCTTTAGAAGATGCCTGCCGCGTGAGCCGAGAAGCTGGTTCCTGCCCCTCTCCTCCACCGGGGTCGGCTGCGAGCGCTACCTGAACCACGACACCATGCCTCCGAGATTACAACGGCGTCTGTTGCAATCCCGGAGGCAGGACCCGCGGTCCCTCGTCAAGCCCGAGCGCGTGCCAGCCTCGTAATCGTCACTTCCTCCGCAACAAGAAGTAGGGTTAAAGTCCCTAAAAAAAACTAGTTTTTTTTTAGGGACTTTAAGTAGGGTCGGCATTGAGCGCTGTCTCTCCGCGACCACCCTGAACTACGGGAACCTCCGCTCCAATGGGAAAGCGAGCGACGCGTCAGGCAGTAAAGGAGGCATTGGTCATGGTCGCATCCCGGAATTCTCAATTTAAACGCCTGTTCCATACAGTTAATATTTAACTCTATGGCCTGTTCAGCGACACCGAAATTACGGGAGCCAAACACATCATAAGATGACTTCGGCTGACGGCACTCGTGCTGTTTTCAGTTCAATCACGTGGTGCCGCACGTTCGACTGGGCGCCACGTGTGTGGTGGCGCACGTTCGGCTGGGGTGAACACGACACGATCGAGTGCGCGCCAGCGTACCAGCGTGCCACCGCGGAGATCGGTTAGAGTGACCATGGAGTTTTTTTCCTTCCTACATGAGAGTGACCTAGAATATGGGAGAGTGTTCCAAAGCGCCGGCTCCGTCGAGGGCCTTTTTCTGTGAACTGCCGCGTCGCGCCGCTGCTGCTCCGGACCCGTGGGCTTTTCGCGCTCGCGAAGCGCGCGGGAAGCGAGGCTCGTCTGCTACGCGCTGTCGTTCTTTGCGTTCATTTCCCACGCAAAGCACTTAAACTCTATTTAACTTCAACAGTGTGGGGCTGCATGCAGCTCACCCATCTATGAGTGTTTCTTTGTGCTTGGGCAGCAAGATAATGCTAACGTATCAAACTCGTCAGCGTGGCCTCGCTCCGGCGCTAGAACTCGGGAACGGTGTTGTGTGCGTGCGTAGAAACGCGCTAAATGAGCCCGCGCAAGGAAAGAACGTAAAAAAAAAAAAAGAAACGTTATTCGCATGGGTACGCGGGCAATAGCACCATGCTTGCAAGGATAAGAGTAACGAAAAAAGTAAATTACTCGCGAAGTCAAGTGAAATACTTACGTGTGTGCAGTGACCGCTTCGCTCACCATTACGCGCTTTTCGCTCACGGTCAGTAGTGGTTTACAGCTGTATGTATATGTATTTATTCGAATATTCTTTAGCCACGACAATATTTGATTATGAACAGAGCAGAGTGAGAAGGTGTAAGGGAAGCAAGAGAAAGGGCAAAGACGGCCCTAACGCCGCAATATTGTTGGCTTATTTCGCTTCAGAGATTGCGTACACGAACAATTTGCTGTACGCTATCTCTTCAATACCAACTTCGCGCATGATGTACCTTAAGGTTCACCGTGAGCGAAGCTTTTTTTTTTTTTTTCAAAATCAGACATTCAAAAGAAAAGCCATTCGATCCAGCCAATATATATATTGGCTGGATATTATATCAATATCTAGCAATATATACATTGGCTGGAAAAAATATATTTGTTTAGCTATAGCTAAACAAATATAATTTTTTCTACATTGAAATGAATAGATAGCTACTACTGGCCTAGCCATTTACTAATTTGTTATGTAAAAGTTATTACTGCAATAGCCTTGTTTTAATAATTCGTGAATCCTCCCTGAAATTACCAACATGTAACTTGTCATTTTGTCATAGTTATTGCGTAACGTGTGATTTCTTACGTAAACTAACAAGCATTCATGGCGCGTGACGATTTTGTGCTTGCATTATATTGAGTGGAAAATCGTCTTGAAAATTACTCTTTGATGCACTGCAAATATCGCTATTGATTCGACATATCCCTAAAATAGTTACCTTCAATAACAGCAAAAAATGAAAGGTTTATGTTGTGGTGATTTGTTGCCTCTTTCATTACGTAAGTACAAGTACGTAGTTATTGATCGATAAGTATATTTGCTGTGTACGAACCGGCGAGCATACGCAATAAATATTCTAAAAGTTACTTTCATGTTAAAGCTCGCTTAGTGTTTGCGCTCTTGCAACACAAGAAGGCTAAATACGAGTTGCACATCCGTAATGCATCATGTTCGTTTTCTGACGCTTGCCACGAAATGAGGCATACGTGTACAATGTTGCAGTGTTAGCGTTTCATTTATTTTGGTTTGTCTTGTTTTTTGCCGCATATATTTCTCGCGTACCCTTTACCTATACACGCCGTGCTATAGCTTAGTGGCTTTGGTAGGTTGTACTGCTAAGCTCGAGGACGAGGGTTCGATTCCCGGCCACGGCGGCTTACATTTCGATGGAGGCAAAATGCACAAAACACCCGTGTACACAGATTTAGGTGCACGTTAAAGAACCTCAGGTGGTCGAAATTAACGGAAGCCCTCCACTGCGGCGTCTCTCATAGCCATATTGTGATTTTGGGGTGTAAAACCCTAGAAATTATCATTACTATTATTACCCTTTACCTGTGCTCTCAGTTTTTCATGATATATGGGTAAGTTCGACACGTTGAGATCGAGATTGGCATTCAACACGTTTTTATCGTCACACGCATGGCATCCGAGGGATTTCTGGCCGTCTTCATGTGACCACACGTCATATTGTTATCCTTAATGGTGACGTGAGTGCAAGTATGTCAAGTTACTAATGCCGTGACCCATCAGTCATCTTAGTGACACATTTGTGCCTTTCCACACTATACTTTGGTATATATACCAAGTGAACGAGCCGCGAGAGTTACGCGGTTTGTATTAATTTTTGGTACCGCAGCATCGGCCAACAGACACACTCCGCTTCCCAAGAGCCCAGTTAAGGATTTCGCCTTAATAAAGAAAGAACAAAGCGCGGGATGCAGTCTTGTAAAGCAAATCAAATGCATGAAATAAAAGAAAGGAAACGATAGGGTGTAAAAGCGTTAGCATGACCTAGCCGTATCTGCTACGTTCTCTCAATTGGTTATTATCGCGGTCTCTAGCTTATTTTCTTCTGCAGCACGTTCACGTTGCTCATACCACGCATAACTAAATGAAGTAAGCGCGCGGAATGCGTTACTCAAACAGCCGCGTAAGCGCGGACCAAGTGAGCTATAGAAGGAAATAGACAAAATACCCATATTCACAGCCGGCAAACGCGTTCTCTGTGCGGTGAGTCACTGCGGTATTACCTTGCGGTGACGTGGTGCTTAATATATCTCAAATTATAGCGATGTTGGCTAATAGCAACCAAAATATCAGGCTCGTAGCAGACTACCGCCGCCTTGGCGCGGCTTTTGCAGCGGGGAAAGCCCACGATGAATGGATGGATGGGTGGGTGAGGCTGAACCCTTTAAACCGAGTAGAGATGCTCCCGTAGGGAGCATATACAGTGACTCTAAAACCGGGCGGTGGCATACACCACCTAGCCATGACTATTAACATATTTTGTACTTTGTGGTGGGTGAAATTTCACCCCTGCCTTGATTTTATCCACCAATCAGATAACCTCTGTTTGGTTATTTCTACCCCCTTAAAGTCTATTTTGCCTTCACTGTCCCTAAACCCCAATACTTTGAAAAAATCAACCCCGTTGCTTTGCACTGTAGGGTTAAGCCCTTTACAGAAAAGTATGAGGTGTTCAGCCGTTTCCTCTTCTTCTCCACACGCACAGCACAGCGTGTCTATACCTTAGTACGTACTTGACTCGGTACATGTCAGTCCGCAGTACTCCCGTCCTGGCTTCAAACAACAAAGAGCTTCCCCTAGAATTATCGTAGATATTTTCTTTGGCAATTTCTTGCTTGAAAGTTCGGTATGTTCCCAGTGCTGATTTCGTCTGCATCCCTGTTTTCCACAGACCCCTCTCTGTTTCCTTAACCTTTTTCTTAACCGCTGTTTCCTGGTTTGCACCCCTCCTGCAGTCCAAATATTTGATTGAAAGTTTTCTGGTCAGCTTCCTCCATTTTGTATCAACATTCCTCATGTACAAATAACTGAAAACTCTCCTTGCCCACCGCTTTTCTGCCATTTCTCTCAATCGCTCCTCAAATTGTATCTTACTGCTAGCTTCCCTGCCCTCGAATGACGTCCATCCCATGTCACCCTGTACCCCCTGATTTGGTGTATTTCCGTGTGCTCCCAGAGCCAGTCTACCTACCCCTTGCTGCTTAACTTCCAACCTTGCTCGAACCTCTGATCTCATGCACAGGACCGCATTGCCGAAAGTCAAACTAGGGACCATCACCCCTTTCCAAATCCCTCTCACCACTTCGTACCTATTGTAATTCCACAGTGCCCTATTTTTCATCACACCTGCATTTCTGCTACCTTTAGCCGTCACATATTTTTCATGTTCCGTTAGGTACTCAGCCCCATTGTTTATCCACACTCCAAGATATTGGCAGGCGCGGATCCAGGGGGGATGTCCGGATGTCCTGACCCCCCCCCCCCTCAGATTTCTGCATCACCCCCTCGCTGACAGGGGGATGGCCCTGTCGCAAAAAAATATGGCCACCAGCATTCTTCAAAAGTATTTTTCGCGAGTACCAGTGGTATTAGCCATGTAGAAGCAAAGCTAGCTCGCTCACAAGCTTAGTTGTATTCCGTAGGGGTGCGGTGTCGCGATTGCCATAGTTCTTTTTTTCACATGAACACCTTGGACCTCCTGGCGCCGGCCGTGCCTTACTCGCCCCGTCGGTGGCGTCGAATGAACGAGGGGATCTCTCTTTTGCCAAGCACGCCGATGTGCGCGCTAGCGCCTTCGCGCCTGATTAACATAGTTCCCCCTCGGGGTGTCATCGGTTGCCTCATTGGCTGTCGTCGGTTCTGCGAGCAACCTACTTAATGAAAGAGGTCTCTCGCTGAAGTGTTCACATATAAATAATAACAGCTAAACTAAGAACTACGCATAGGCAATTTTTTTAAACTGTAGCACTCATTGTGATCACAGTTACACGTTGACAATATCCAGCACGAGCACAGTACCGTTCGTATGCTACAAGTTTTTCATTGTAACTTCGCAGTTTTATTGCTCTACATTAAGCATAGGAGGCTCAAAGCCGCCGGATCCGTTTATCTGAGTGGGCGTTCTCGCGGAGCGGGGTGAAGTCTCGAGCAGCGGCTCCGAAGTGGGGGAGCGTGACGTCAGCGGCCAACGCCAGCGCGCGGGCCTAGGATGGCGTCGCGTGGTTAGAGAAATGGGAGCAGATGCGCGCCTTGTGTAAAAGGATGACGTTGCGTGGGAAACAAAGCATGAAGACGATAGCTCGCACTCTCGGCTACTACGCCACATCGTTCTTCTTGTTGGAGGCGTCGTGAGTTTTCATACGCTGTGATACGCATATCGTAAACAACCAGCGTAGCGGTTGCCTCGTTGGAGCGGAGCGTTAGTCCTCCAAAGCAAACGAAGGTGTCTCAGCCAAACACAAAAAACCTTCTTAAGGAAATCAAGGTGTCCCAACCGAACTCCAAAGACGGACCCGTCCTTATACGCATTTATAACGAACCTGCGACAGATCATCCCAAATTTTATTTTAAGAAACAATACACGCTAGATATACCGGGTGTTCAAAATTAAGCTTTATGGTTTTCTTAAAATTAGGCACTGAGAGGCACGTGAAGACCACCTGCGCAAATAAGTTATGTGCCCAGGGGGACACAAATTGAGAAGATAATTATCGCTGTCAGCAGCCGAATCAACTAAAATTGAATAAGTAACTTTTTATTGACTGCAGTAAGTGTGTATGTTTGTATTAAAAAGTTAGAGGCAGTCGTGTTTCTACACAGTTTCACTTGGAAGAATTCTTCTAGCGTGTCTGTGCTTCGAGATATCCAACTCCAAATTTTTAATTGTCGTTCGCATGATTACGCATGCAAGAGAGTGAGGAACGGCGCAAAGCTCCTCTCTGATGTGACGCGGCTGTTGAGTGCGGCGTTTAGTCTGACAACGCGGTGGAGACATTGGCAAAGATAATAACTCTCCCCCTTCTCCTCACGGCTGGTGAAATAAAAAAAAAATCGAAGAACCCGTAACCACTGTCGGAACACGCGACCATGCAGCCTGTAAACATGGTGCAGCTGCCATGCCGAAATAATGGCGCGAGCGGAGAAGCCGGAGGGCAGTGCGCGTGTGTAATGGTGACTAGACGACCGGGCATGGTCCTTGCTTGGGCTACGCAAATAAAGTGACTGCTTATTTCCAAGTATTGTAAGTTTTATTGAAATCAAGAGCAACAACTGCAGCATCAACAGCAGAAACCTTTTTAGCTATGCTAACGAATATTTCATATCGCCGCGTTAAGCTTGGTGTCATCATGCACAGATCTCATGAAAACACTCCACCCATCAAGATGTCAATGCCCTAAAAATGTTCAAAATGCCTCCCTTCCACAGCAACGCAAGGCATAAACCAATTTCGCGTCGACTCGATAACTCTGCGCAGTACGACAATTGAAATTTGGAGGCGGATATATCGCGGAGCATGAACACGCTAGAATAATTCTTCCGACTGATACTGTGTAGAAACACGACTGCCACTAAGTTTTCAATGCACACATACCGACTTACTGCAGTCGACAAAAAATAATTGTTCAATTTGAGTTAATTGGGCTGCTCACAGCGATAATTATCAGCTCACTTTGTGCCCCCCTGGCCACATAACTTATGTGCACAGGTGGTCTTCGTGTGCCTCCTAGTGCCTAATTTTAAGAAAACCATAAAGCTTAGTTTTGAACACCTTGTATTGAACACAGCCATGTGCCTGGCACAGCCGCCAAGCACATGGCTGTATTGGGTAACGTCCTTTTCCTATAAGCTCGGAGAAACCGATACCTGGCTTCGCTATAGGGCTTCTTCCTCGTTCGGGGGTTTTACGTGCCAAAACCAGTTCTGATTATGAGGCACGCCGTAGTGGAAGGCTCCGGATTATTTTGATCACCCGTGGTTCTTTAACGTGCACTACAACGCAAGCACACGAGCGTTTTTGCATTTCGCCTCCATCGAAATGCGGCCGCCGCGGCGGGATTCGATCCCGCGATCTCGTGCTCAGCAGCGCAACGCCTGAGCTGACTGAGCCACCGCGGCGGGCTACAGGTGTTGCTCTAGCCGTATAAAACGCGGGTTTATCGTGAGCAGAAACGGTGAATTTCGGTAAATAAGAAAGGCTACTATCATCATCATCATCATTGACAGAAGCTGACCCCCCCCTCGGAAAAAACCTGGATCCGCCCCTGGATATTGGTACTTATCCACCACCTCCAGCGTAACCTCCTGTATCCTATGCTCGCTGCCCTGATTATCATTAAAAGTCATGACTGCCGATTTTTCTTTACTAAACTTCAAACCTAAGCTATCTCCCTCTTTACCACAGATGTCCATTAATCTCTGCAAGTCTTCCTTGCTGTCAGCCATAAGTACAATGTCATCCGCTGTGGGGTCTCACATGTGCTCTTGGGACAATTAAAGGAACCACAACACAGTAGTGCAAACAATCAAAAGGGCATTTATTGCACCTTTCATACACTAATGCACACTAGCCGAATTACAACAAATTGAACATTCACACGGGCGCGCGACAAATCAAGGAAGTCCGACTCACCGCGACCCGATAGCGAGCGAATACGTTCGCCCCATGCTATGACACCATCGCCTAGTCGTTCACGTGTACAGTCACGCGAACGGTAGCGCGCTCGAACGATCCGTGTTCGTCCATACCGGTGTCCTGCTCTTAGCCTTGCGCGACGGTCGCGCGAAGCGGGCCGGCGCACGCGCGAAGCGTTCGTGCGTGTTGGTCGCCGATCCCCAGCCAAAGAGAGAGCGCCTCCGACCTTTTTCTCCCAAGTGACCCCGCCGTTCGGTGGCGTTAGCATCGCGACACTAGCGCCATCTCTCGCAACGCGCCGCAACCACCGCCGGGCTTAGCCACGCAGAGAAGCCGGACTACAGGAGACATGCGGGGAAAACAACATCAGGGGACGCATGAGAGTCGCGCATCCCCACACCGCATACATCAGTCCTGGTAATGACTGTTTAATCCATTCTCCTTGCTTGAAATAGGAAAGGTTGAAGCCAAGTCCGCTCCTCTCTAATTTTTTCTCTAATCCTTGTAAATACAGCATGAACAACAGAGGTGACAGAGGGCACCCCTGCCTAAGCCCCTGCTATATCTCTATATGCCCAGATACCTTGTTTTCCCGTTTTATAAGCACCTTGTTACTTTTATAGATATCTTTTAAAAGATTTCTTACTCCATCTTCACATCTAGAGTGCCCAGTATGTCCCACAAATCCTTTTGGATTACACTGTGATAGGCTCCCTTGATATCCAGAAATGCAAGCCATAGGGGCCTGTGATCCTTTTCTGCTATTTCAATACACTGTGTCAATGAGAACAGATTATCTTCTAATCTTCTTTGTTTCCGGAACCCATTTTGTAGTTCCCCCAGCACCTCCTCACTCTCCAACCATGCCTGCAGTCTGTCCTTTATAATCTGCATCACCACCCTGTAAACCACTGACGTCACTGTTATGGGACGGTAGTTGTTTATGTCGGCTTTGTCCCCATTTCCATTATATATCATGCTCATCCTGCTCAGTCTCCACCCGTCGGGGGCTTTACCGTCCATTATCATTTTGCTCACTGCCTCTCTTAATGCTTTCTTAGATTTTGGGCCCAATGTCTTTATCAATATAATTGGGATGCCATCAGGACCTGTCGACGTGCTACTAGGAACCCTCTTCTCTGCCCTTTCCCACTCGCTTTGTGCCAGTGGAGCCACTACACTGACTAGTCTATCCTCACCTGATTGAGCACATGCTATGTTTCGTTCTTTAAATTTTTCTGTCATCATTGTTCTTATATGTTCCATTGCTTCATCTCCCTCTAGTCGAACACCTTGAGCTGTAACTATAAACCTCTGCTCTAGGCTAGTCTTATTACTCAAGGAGTTGAGATGTTCCCAAAATTTCTTCGCTGCTTTTCTATCCTTTTGTAGCGTTAGCTACACTGGCCTAGCCAAGCCCGTTTCGCGCGGCACATCAAGAGCCGTGCTGCGCATGTGCAAGGATCAGTGATGTCACACGGCTTGCGCACCGGAGCCACCGGAGCCGGCACCTCTCGCGCACTCCGCCGCCGCCGCGCGCGACTCACCGCCGCCGGTCTGCGCATTCCAGAGGAGTGACGTCGTAGCCGTGGTAGACGCACTGGCGCCGGCGCGCGCTCGCTGTGCAGCCGCCGTCTCACACTGCGCTGGAGCCGCTGCGCTTCTGACTGGCGTTTGCCAGTGTGGTATAGCCATGGAGAAGGAGAGCGCAAATGCTGCTCAACAGCGCAGAAGAACGGAGAAGCTTGACTCATCGGATCCCGAAGTAGTTGCCTGGCAATTAGCGGTTGAGCGTAGGAGGAATGAACAGAAGAAGGCTAAACGTGCTGCGGAGACACTGGAGCAAAGGGACGAACGTCTAGCAAAGCGGCGTCGCCAGGAGGCTGAGCGACGTGCCCGACCACCCCTGCAGCAACAACAAAACGCCGTCGATGACGTCAAGGCTCGCCGATCGACTGAATATACTGTGAAACTCAGCGAAAGCGCCAATGCGACTCGGACCTTCAGCTGAACCTTTGCTAACGCTACGTATATCCTGGCATAGCCGAGCTAAGCCACTGCAACTATTTTTTGTTTACTTCTGACAACCATTGGCTCCCCTTTCTTCTGATCTTCTCATTGATCAAATGGGATGCTTCCCTTCTACAGTTTAAAAAGTTATTCCATTTTCTGCCTACATCAGCTTCTGGTTCAACCCTCTGCTTTGAATATCTGTGTTCCCTGGATGCTTCCTGACGTTTCTCTAAGGCCTTCTTAACCTCCTCATCCCACCAGCTCTTGGGTTTACGTCTTCTGTTCCCTTTTGTCCTGACTCGTACCTTAGTAAGCTCTAGCTCAAATAGCCCTGTTAAATTTGCATATGTCCATTCTGTTTTTGTATCCTCTGAAATTACTTCCTCAATTTGCTGGGTTGCTATTTCAAGCTGCTTTTCTGAGTAAAATATCCCACCTGGTTGTTCATCTTGCCTCCTACCTACTTTCATTTCCCTTCTAAAACTCACCTTAATACGTTTGTGATCACTACCTAGACTTCTGGAGCCATATTCATCTATGCTCATTACATTTAGCCTATCGTGCATCCTATGTGACATTAGTGCATAATCTATCGTCGACTGCAGGCTCCCTACCTCCCATGTTATGTGCCCTTCACACTTGTCAGCACTGTTGCATACAACTAAGTCATGCATTTCACACATATCCAGCATCATGTTGCCTGTTGAGTCTGCAGTGTACCCGTCCATGTCTTCTATGTGTGCGTTCATATCTCCTAGTATAATAATCTCGCACCCTTCTCCTAGCTCATTGATGTCACTTGATATGCATTCCAGCATTTTTTTTTTTTGTTTTCCTCTTTGGCATTTGCTCCTGTCCACAGGTATACAAAGCCAATTAAGGAGTGTCTGCTCTCCTGCAACTTTCCCTTTTAGCCATAAATGCTCCTTGCATTCCTGTTTGACCCTTTGCCAATTCATACTTTTATGAATGAATGCACCAATTCCACCCCCTTTTCTGCTGCCCTCTGTTCTATTGCAATTATATTCCCATGCATAGTCAGGATTACAGGGAGGTTGCTCCATGTCCCTAAGATGTGTCTCCACAAACCCGTATACCATCAGCTTTTCCTGCCTTAGTTGCTCGTCTATCTCCTCCCACTTCAGCCTATTCCTGCCACCTTGCATGTTAATGTACCCTATGTCAGTATGACCTTGCCCCTGGTGCTTACGTCTATTTCTTCTCCTACCGATTCTACGTTTCTTGAATCTTGGGGCCTCTCTGGGTCCATCTTCGTCTACACTGGTGGTCTTAGGGCTCTGGGTTAATTCCCCCAAAAAAGCCGTAGCTTGGCGCCCTATCCTACTACCTACCCTCCCGCCCGTGGCACCACTGTAGTGAATGCCATCCTGTGCAAAAGGGCGGGAGCCAGACTCGTACACTTCCCGGTTTACCTCGATTATGCCGTACCCAAGTGGTCGGCTCAGACCCCTAATGACCCGGTTAGCCTCAAGCACACTCCGTTCCATCCCGCTAGCCTGGCCCCGGACATGTGGGATTGTGCGTATGGTCACATGCACATTCGCAGAGGTTTCTCTGAGTTTACGTAACCCAACCTCTAACTGTCTGTTTAGGTTCTGGCTCCTTCCCTTCAGCACATCGTTGAGACCAGCATGGATAAGAACCGTAGTGGTTCTATGCAGTGCTCCTATCGCATTTTGCAGTACAGACAGAATCTGATGACCGCGCACGGTGTCTAATGAGTGATCTGCGCATAAGCTTTCGGCGCCTGTAGTCTCACATACTTGTCCGAAAGAACCACGACAGCGCTCGTGTACGTTGTCTCAACCCTTCGTCCCATTCAAAAGCGCTGTTTCTTCGATTACAGCGGAACCATAGAGGAAGGAAAATTCTGCTGTGGAGCTATACTCGCGTATGCATTCGCGCGGCGTTTTGGACACTCTCCCATACTCTAGGTCACTCTAGATCGGTGGAGCGCGGTGCGATCCCATCGAGCTGTGCGCGGCAGCAGACGACGAAAAGCGGGCCGTTCAATTCGGGCGCCATTTTGTAGCAGTCGGTGACGATGGAAGCTGTGTCTGCGTGACTAGCACGGAACTACTTTTGATGCTAGAATCCATTAGGTAATCGGTCAGCGAAGACAACACAGTCGATCATCGCTGCTAACCAGGAGCGCTGACGAGAACAGCCGTCGAAGGTGAACAATTTCATCACCGATCTAGCGGCATCATACGATGATGAGGTATTCAGCTGCAGCATCACTTTCTGCCTTTGATGCTGTAACTTTCGCTTCCGTCATTTCCTTTCAGTTTGAAAAACACTTCGTATTTCAAGCATTTCTAATCAATAAAATGCTTGACCTTGTTCACGTCTGCAAATCACGGCGAGACCAAGTGATAAGTGGCCTATGTAATAGAGCGTCGTCTGCTGAACTTCAATTTCGGCATCTATCGTGCAGAGGGCGCTACAGTCGCAAACTCCCTTTTGGTGGCTCGCACGTTCGTCTCGCAGGAGTGAAAAGTGAAATTCGGGCGGTGTTTGGCGTAATTTCCGCTTCACTGCCATGGTGGCTCAGCTGAACGTACCATATGATTCTATAACAGCCACCCTAACATCACTAGTCCGACTGCATGGTTGGCTACTTTTTGGTGCTTTTGTAAAATGTTCGTCTGTTTTAGCTATGTGGCTGCACCATCTGGCAACACTGGTTATACCGATCATACAACAAACTTTCATACAACAGCACGCCAGTTTTCCCTCGTGGAGTTTACCTTCTTCCTCCATGTCTATTATGTGCAACACTGGACGGTATAATGGTTTAGAGTGACTTAGGTACAGTGTACTAGAACCTAGGTAGTGCGCTCCAAAGGCGTACAGTGATTCCGACAGTCCCATCCCCGTTCGTCCCCATCTGCGTTCCGCGCTCTTCTAGCAGACGAAACGGCCCCGTTTTGACGGTTTTGACTACGTGCGGCCGTGAGGAAACGCGTGTGTGCTACGTCGGCGACACCATGAAATGCTGCGTACTAGGATGCAGGAGTCGAAGCGATGCCACAGATCCTGGTATTTCATTCCATCGGTAAATACTTTTGCTTTATTAAACACCTTCGCTGCCTGTATAGCGATAAGTGGGCACTATACGATGAAGGGTGCTGACAGACGCTAGCCGCGTCTACACAAATGACTCGGGTGCTGACAGATGTTAGCCGCGTGTACACAAGTGACTCGAAGCCGAGTTGACCGAACGAATGCACACGCCTATTTTACAACACCATATATTGACCCTTTTCCCGGCGCTCCCGTGGGCGCTGCCATGTTTGATCACGTGGTGACGCGTCCATTGCTTGCCTCAGCTGCCCCCCGTTGCCTCCGTGTTTACAATGCAAGCGCGTGACGCCGGTGCGCCGCAGCAAACCTGCGTTTCGACGCATATCGTAGACGGTGACTGTGGACGACACGAAGCTTTGGCCACAGCTTTAGAGGACATGTAAGTGCTTCCAGAGCTCATTACGCCTTGTCCAAACGGTACGAGCAGTGTATACGGTGCTTGTACTAAAATCGGGGCTAGAAATTTATTCCAAGCTGTCAAAACGTTCCGCTTATGAATTATATCAGGATCAATATGCTCTTCGTTCTTTGTTTGGCAACATTTTGAAGCAGTGGCTTGTCATGTCTCCGACTCAGTAAAGTTCATCTGTGCCGCCGCTATCTGATTGTTTATTTTCGGCCTAATCGCTCAAGGGTGTGCTCTGTTGCGATATATTTGTTCTTGCTGTTCACAAAGCTTGGTATGCTTTCAAATCATGAAGCGCCAACAGTGACAGCACATTAGGAAGGAACGAAGACAGGACAGGCGCTTCCTGTCCTGTCTTCGTTCCTTCCTAATGTGCTGTCACTGTTGGCGCTTCATCTTTTGAAAGCTATGCACCAACTAGCCCCACAACGTGTTTTACTTGGTATGCAAATGTTCTGCACTTTGTGATAGCTTGTAGAAAAGACGTATTGTTGCTAGTGTCTCGTTTACTCTGTGGACCGTCACGAAACGTACATTCGTGTCTTGTCGGTGTAGTCGCTGTCACTCATGCTTCGGTTATTGATTCAAGTGTGCACCCGTTCACTTATTATTGATATGTCGGCGATAGAGTGGGCGTAAGTTTGCGTGTGAGTTGGGGTGGATGTGTGTAGATAACGTGCGAGAAACTTACTATGCCAGTAAGTGGCGCTACTTCCTTTTGTAACGAGCGGTACTCACTCTTAAGTGCTGACATTCCGGAGTTGAAGTCCTTTCTTTAGAGGTTAGCTATACAGTGCTGGCGGATGAAAAATCTTTATCCTCAAACAAAGCCGTGCATTGCGAATGGCCGGCAACACAGGCAGTCCTTATGTAGCAGCGGTGACACAGGTTGAGTTCATTCCTTAATATGCGAAACACTATTTTTGCTGCTAACTACTGCACACGTCTTCCCTTTGTCGTCACACATTTTGCAGCATGAATTCAGCACAGTGCATTAGCGAACACCCAGTTGCATTTCCGACAGCTGATCGCACACTAGCAGGGCAGAAGCAGTAATGGTTTCGTATTCGTGCGCATTCACTGAGGCAATGTATGGCGTGCAGCCGAAAGCGCCATCTTGTTCCTCTAGAGCAAACTGCTCTGCGAAAAGGGTCAATATGTAGAACGCCTGGCACGTAGCGCCCTCTACATCTCTCCCCCGAGATATGCACACAAGAAACACCAAACACTTCACAAGTCAAGTCTTCTCGGAGTCTTGACACAACTCCCAAATCTGGTGACTCTCACTCCGTGATTATTGGAGACTCTTGGTGTCGCTGTTACCCTGGTCCGCTCTTCGTGCTCCTTGCGGGTTTCACTCCCAGTTGGCTCGTGGAGATGGTATCACATTCCAAATGCTACGGAACCTGGCTCACCCAGAGAAGGACCAGCTGCTGGACTACTTCAACGACGTCTGGCTGCCTTCCAGAGGCATGGCTGATGGCTGTTGTTGTCCCGGTCTTGAAACCAAGAAAGTCTGCCAAGGCGCTCACCTCCTACAGGCCTGTCTCCCTCACCTCGGCGGCCTGCAAGGTGTTGGAGTCTGTAGCATTGGCGCGACTCGAGTGGATAGCACAAGCTCTCGACTTCTTCCCGGAACAGCAGACTGGATTCCGTCGTCACCGGTGCACTGCTGACTCCATCGCGGACGTAGTGTCATCCCTGGAGGACGTCAGAGGCTCTGGCGAAGTGGCACTCCTTGTGCTTCTTGATGTGTAAAGCGCTTTTGATGGCTTGCCTTACCCGGTCATTTAGCGCTCTCTAGACGATCTTGGGGTTACAGGATGTCTCCGGCGTTTTGTCAGGGCCTTTCTCACAGGGCGCTCCCTTTGTGTAAGGGTGGGAAATGCTGTGAGCTCCCCACGGGCGGACTGTTCCGGAGTGCCTCAAGGATCTGTCCTGAGGCCCTTCCTTTTCAACTTGGCGCTGGCATCTCTCCCTTCTGCCATTCCAGCAGACCTCCGGCATCGTGTCTACATTTCCGTATACGCCGATGATGTAGCTCTGTGGACGCGGGGTCCCACTAGAAGCCTTCCAGCCCTGCGGTCCTGCTTGCAGCGTGCCCTGAACGAAGTTGTTTCCTACTTCCAAGCAGTGGGCCTCTCTGTATCGTCCATGAAGACAGAGGCCCTTCTCGTCCATCCCAGCGTGGCCTTACGCCGTCGAGCTGTTCCGATGGTGCTGGGCGGCAACCACATACCATGGAAGCGGGCCGTGACCTACTTGGGCATGCAGATAGACCACCGGCTCTCGCGGGCGCCAGCGGTCAACGCACTCTTTGCTCAAGTGCTCAAGGTCCAAAAGGCGGTTGGCCGTCTGCTCCTCCGCGGCAGAGGATGCACACCACAATGGGGTCTCCGTCTATACGTCGCCGCATCTACGTCAAGGTATGCACTCCCCCTCGTGGCCCTCCCACGGGCTCGTGTAGACCGCCTGGAGCTCCAGCACCGTAAAGCCATCCGGATGATTCTTGGTTTGCCATGGACCTCGCACATCACTGCCACCCTAGCCGAGGCAAAGGCTTGGCCGCTGTCCCTGCTGCTGCTACAACGTGGCCTCCATCACGTTGACGGGCTACATCACGCCCCTGGTAGCGCGGCTCTGCTGTCGAGGTTGCGGAGCCGACCTCACTCGCGCATGGGCAGCTTGTGTCAGCTCTACGGGGACGTTGTTGATCGCCCACCCACGCTAGCCGTCCTGCCAGCTTCTCCGCACCATCAGTCATTGAAGGTGTGTACTACACTGGAGGGTCTCACGAAAAGGCGATCCCCAACCTGCGCCTTGTTCCAGGCGTCAGCATTCCTGCTGAAGGACCGGCTGGACGGACATCTGCACATCTACACTGACGGCTCCGTCCATGCAGATTCCAGATCTGCCACAGCCTCCTGAGTGATCCCTGCCCTCTAGCGCTCGAGAGTGTGCCGGCTGCCTTTCGCAGCTAGCTCCACCGCTGCTGAGGTGGCCGGCCTCCATCTGGCTGCGGACCTGCTGGAGGAGGACCCCCCGGATTCTCTGGCTGTGATCCTCTGCGACTTGCGAACGGTGCTCCTGGCTCTTCGTCGACCGGAGACCACCGGCCTTGGCGTGGCCCTGCTGGCGGTAAAGCTTTGCTCCCTTGTTTCGAGTGACTTGAAGCTGTCGCTGCAGTGGCTCCCCTCTCATGTCAGCGTCCAGGGCAACGAGGAGGCTGACGCCCTGGCAAAGGCAGCACACCATGCTCCTGTACCATTCAGCACCGCTGTAACTGCCTTTGACTACGCAAGGCACACGTTGCAGCAGCACCTAATGGCGCTCCACCCGGATCGGCGCGTCGCCAGCGGTCGCCCTCCCCGTCCACTTCCTGATGGGCTTCACAAGACAGGAGCGGTCTCTCCTGCTGCGCCAGGATTGTAATCCTGTAGCGTAGGCATAGTCCTCAAATTGCTCAATCCAGGTTGACCATGCACTTGGGTCGGCGAAGTCGAAGCTCGATGGCTGTTGCAGTCCAGGTACCCCGGCAAACGGAGCATCCAGCTTGTTCGCCATTACAGAGAGCGAACAGCTGCCACTTTTCACACCATGTACGATGAAGGGTGCTGACAGACGCTAGCCGCGTCTACACAAGTGTCTCGGAGCCGAGTTGACCGAATGAATGCACACACCTTTATTGGACAACACCACATATATAGAATGCATGATGCATAGCGCCCTCTACAGACACCTTGCGCTGAAGCTTTCACCAGCTTTGGTGATGAGCAGAGAAAACGAAATTGTAGAACCATCATGATTCGCATGCATTCGCCAAATGACACATGCTTCCAGGGTCGCTTGTCGCAAGGCAATTGTGCCTAGCTGATAGCTGCAGACGCTTAACTATACGCTGACCCATGATGTGACGACTGGGCATGGTCGTGCTCGAACATATCAGCTTGAACATTCCCAAGCTTGGGCTTTGAGCTGGGTGAAGAAGCGCCTCATGCGCAACACGAGCGAAGAAGTACGGTTAGCATGGACGTCCGTCGTGGTGTTTGGAATATTGTTTCATTTCCTTCACAGTCTTGCTGGTATGAACAACATTAATTAGTGTGCTAATGATGATGAACTAATCATTTATTTCTCTATGAACTAATGACATATCCCCCTTGAACTTAGGAAAGCGGAGGTGAAAGAGTCGCAGTGCCATCTGGCTGGTGCAGCGGGTGCCGGTAGAAAAAAAAAAATCCTGTGGAAGTAAGTACCGCTTCATGCTTTCTGCTATAGGTTTCCAAAACAGCCTGGCCTGAGGAAACTGTGGATTGAGGCACTACGTCGTCCAGAGGGCTGGTGTCCATCAAAATGGAGTGTCGTCTGCTGCCTGCACTTTGGTGCTGAAGATTTCAAGGACGACGTCACAGGCTTGCGAAGACTCACCAGAAATGCCATACCAATGCTCTCTGACAACACAGTTAGGGTAAATGCCCCTGCACACGACTACTTGTTTGTTTCACTGCTGCACTCGTGTATACCCATCCTGGGTTACCTATAATGTCATTCATTCTATGCGTAGAACCAATTGTAATATCTTCAATTTTCTAAACTTTGGTTCATCACAGTAATCTAAAAAAAATAAAAAATAGGTGAATGCATGTATACATTTTATATTCTTCAGTATGCTCTTTTCTGAAGTTATTTTTAGTGAATGCAGCCAGGCATCTCTAGTGGTTATACAAGAGCTATAAATTGCAAAGAGGTGTGAAAACGTATGAGGAAAAAGTAGGTGTTTTACTTCTGAATACTCAGAATCTTTGTTCTGATTCATGGTACGTGATTTGTACAGGCGCTGAGAAACATGTTTGATGTGTTTTTATGCAAATGGTGCAGAAAGTTCTTCAGTGTTAGATGTGGTGCTCTGGTGGAGAATGTAACAGCACAAGCATCTTAAAGAAGCATCAAAGCACACACAGTGCGCTTCAGGCACTGCAAAGAAAGTATACAGATATATAACTCTACGACGCACCTTGGTGTCAATGCTCTCATCTTCCTGTCTCCTTGTTTCAGTGTTCTTGGGACTTCACGAGAGCGAAAATTCAGGCTGATTGGTTATTTATAATCATCTAGATGTGTATGTCTCCTCTATCATACATCCCTCATGTTAACTGGTGTTCTTAGATGTTTGTGTGCTTAAAGAAATACAGACCCAATTCTTCTCACATTTTTATTTTTTTATTGGATAGCAGTTCACCCAGTAATTACACTATGATGCCTCAATTCCTCAAGAGCACAACAAATAATTCATTACATCACCTTTTAATGCGACCACTTCGTGTGCCAAATGCAAGCACAGCTTTGTAGATGAATGAGAAAACTGTTCACATCGCAGAAACCTGATGTTGCACTTTCATTGTACAGACACCACCCTACATGTACTGTGACCATGCTACCAAAAGTTGTGCCTATTCAGCAGTTGACAAGGTGCTCCTGTGTTTCCAAGAGAAAGGCACAATCGGAAGGGCCATTTTGGCAGCTTTCAGTGACAGTCATTGTATGGACTGACTGAGAAGTGCTTGAGTAGTTTGTGCTACCTAGTGATGCCCATCTTCGGTATCAGTTTCTATGTTCTCCTTCTTCACAAGCGCTTCTGCTCGAAGGCCATGACCCCCTCCTTCCTGGGCTTCCATGCTGGGAACGCGTGGCACTCCGCCGTCTGCGCACCGACACCACACTCACGCCTACTAGATGTTACATGCCCTCTGGTATGAGACATACCCGTTTGTGCACCACAAACACACTGTTCTCACAGGTACCGCGTGTAAACGAGCAGCGTATTTATTGTTGTGTGCTGCCGCTTGCACCGTCACAGCATAGACACGCAGAGGTTGACAGCGCAAGACGTTGGTCCAAATGCACACACACGCACACCACTTTTCCTCGTGCAATGTTCATAGCCGCTCATTGTGGAAGCAGGTTTTATGCTCATTCTGTGCGCAGTCATTTTTTCCCACGTACCGGATTGCAAATCGCGAGAATGCATGAAACGATGGCGTGCGATAATTTGCGCTATACTACGTAGTTTGCACCGTCACCTACCTCCTGCACACGCACGCGCACACACACTACACACACGGCCACTACATTGACAAGTCGCTCGACCCCACCTGTGGAACTTGCAACATGGGTGCACCAGCCACAGCACACCACCTGCTATGGACATGTCCTGGCCTATCCTCACTGCGAAGAATCTGCCATGCAGGGCTACAGAGCTCAGTCTAAAGGACTGGATCCTTCCAAGAGGGACCCCTGAACACTGCAAAGCTATATATGACATTCAGGATAGTGGCTAGCCAGGCTTGTTGGTACGAACACATACTTCAGCTAACAGCACAAAAATGGGGCACAGAAAAGGAGTACACGACACAGGCATTGACTTCCAACAGATTTGTGTATATGACAGCTTGCCATTCTACCTAATAAGGAGCGAAACTATTCACTAATCTAGGCACCTCACCAGAAAAGCCACTGGAAAAAGTCACCGGAAAAGTCACTTTTATATGTACATATACCTTTTTTTTAAATAAATGTCTGTCTCTCTCTCTTTCTTCACTTCCGAAGCCACAATGAACTGGGCATGCGTTTTGAACAACTTGTGTAACAGCTTGTTTAGGAGGTGTTGTGATTAATAATTTGTGGCACTCTCAGGGAATTGAGGCTTTGTACTGTAATTACGGAGGTGACAGGGGCCTAAAAAAAAAGAAAAGCTGGACACAATATGTTAATGTCAGTACTTATTTATGACACACAGGGGAGCAGCTGTAAGACTTGCCAAACATCTCACTTTCCGAATGCTCGCTTTGCCTCCTACATTGCTGAGTAGGCCTTGTTCGCTTCAATGACGCCGGCGAATCACGAGAGCCCACGTGATTGTTGAGAAAGCAAGCTGCTTATGCAATCTCACCCCAGGTGTAGAGACATGCCGTAAGACAGACTTGACTGTAGATGGCCTGTCTACCTCTCTTTTTTGCTGGTAAAATGACAGCGCAAGTACCTACCTGCATGTGGGCTGTGTTGGCTGGGAACACAGTTAGATAGAAAGCTGCTCAACGCACTGGAGTCCACTTGCCATTCCCTGGCAACATGTTTGAATGTGCTTTTGACTGCACTCCTTACTGCAATGGAATATGAGTTATTGTGCGTTCACATGTGTAAGCACTAATGAAGCGTTACACACTATGTTTTGGTAACTTGTATTCTACCAGTGAATGGATTTTAAGTTTTAGCCATTTTGGTAAATATGCACATTCTTTTTTTTCTTCTTTTTTTTTCTGCTTGGTCAGTTCTACTTTTCACTTACTTTATGTTGTAGTCGTGTTTCATTGTCAATATTTTGTTGGAGGACTTCTCTGAAACTGCATTATTGCTGCATGTTGGCACCTCAATTGAAAGATGTAAAGAATGTAAGCAAGCGTTTATGAATAAATGTTAGCTAGTCCACATATTTTATCAGTAATTGCCAAGCTACCTGAATGTCCATTGGCACAGTGCTTTCTTCGCAAAGATGTGTATGACTCAAGTATGCCCCACATAGCAGTAAAAATTGGTGTCATTTCGGGGGGGGGGGGGGGGGGTTGTTGGAATACTTACAGGCAGCTTTCTGTGGCAATGAAAGGAATACTATGGGGTCACAGCTCCTGCATATGTGTTACTGTGCCAAGGAGTCTGGCATAGCCTCTTGATTTCTTGGAACAAATACTGAATCAGCATAGCTTTCACACGTGACGGTTTCGCATTTCCCAAATAAGGAAGGAGAAAAGCAGTAGAATAAGTGCAAGTCAGCACTCGGCAATCCATGTTGCCTTATTTTTCTGTTGTAGAATTGATGTTCTTGCTTTTCCAGCCTAAGCTGAAGGGAATGTGGGACACCGTTTTCGGGAGGGCTAGTGAGCCTCCGTAGCTTTCCCTTCATTGTCGCAGAGAGTTGTCCGTGAGCATAGCGGAGGTATGTGGTAGCTAATTTGGTTATACTCACATTGGCCACACCTTTCTGTGACAGAGAGTGAAACTGGAGGAAGCAGGTGGCACAGCTGGCCTTTCTGTTATCACTGCCACAACTGAAGCGCCTGCTACAAATGAAGTGACATTATTTCTGCTGCCTGTGCACCCACAAGTTGTGATAAAAGAAGAGACTGGTGTACTGGAGAGGGCCGAAGCCACCCCTGCAGGACAGAGAACAACTGAGCAAAGCAGTTCTGAAGCTGTCGTGAGTAATACCATCGTGATTTGTAGTATGCAACCAGGATGCTTTATAGTAGCTTTGCTTCTTAACATTGAGCTACAGAATTTCGTAACGCAGATTTCACAGTGTGACAGTGTTAATAAACGTAGTTTCCTATGTTAACCAGGCATAGATTTAGGGCTTGCTTCTACATAGAGCCTTTTATATACCAGGTGTTTCATGACACAACTTGAACCAAACATTAAAATAGAGTAAGACCAGTGGCATTATTGCTCATAGTCATCTTGAGTTAGTGAGACTATATTTTGGAGCGTGATCAGTTAGCTAATTAGTTACATTTATAGACGTAAATATTTAAAGGTTCATTTTATAGAATAAGTTGTAGTCCCCGCTCAGAAACACCAAATGAAATTCTTTTTGAAATTTTATCATTTACGTGATTCTTTTACCCAGGTTGTGAAATACGAAAAAAATTGTCAGTGCTCCCTTGTGCATGTGGCTGGCAGTGCTCTCAATCATGTTTTCAAAGAACGAAGTCTGAATGCCCATTACAAAAAAAGAAGAGATTGATCATGGCATTGAGTGTATGTCAGCACCTTCATTATGAAAATAAAGATCTGCCATGGTCCCGAATGAAAAACTAGGCCAGTGCTGAACACAAATGTGAACCTGTACAGTGAGCCTCTAGAGTCTGTACTGCAGTACGTTTATCTAGGTCGATTACTCACAGGGGACCCTGATCATGAGAAGGAAATTTACAGAAGAATGAAAATGGGTTGAAGTGTATACGGCAGGCATTGCCAAATCCTAAATGGGAGCTTACCATTGCCGTTGAAAATAAAAGTGTACAATCATTGCATTCTGCCGGTGCTAACATATGGGGCAGAAACTTGGAGTTAACTAAGAAGCTCGAGAACAAGTCGAGGACCGCACAAAGAGAGATGGAACGAAAAAAAAGATGTCGCAGTTTCGCCCTAAGGGCGAAGCAATGAATGCGATAGCAACACAGCAATGTCATACGAAGTAAGGTGAGCGGCTTTGGTAGCAATATGAATTGTAGTAAACATGAGCTGATTAATTAAGCAGGTGTGCTGCGGCGTAAGTAGACCGACATGAAGAGAGACTCGATGACCACGAGAAGGCGCGTGTGAAACGGTGGTGTTGATGAGAAGCGCTTACCGTGGGCAGCGCGTGCGAAGGGACACACCTGTAGTGCTGCACTGCCGATCTGGGCAGCATTGCATGTGTAGCGTGCGTTGGAAAATGTGGCCCGACTATTACTAACTGAACGAACAAGCGTGGTGTGAGCGCGCACAAACGAACGTGAATAGATCACACTGAATGACTGCAGACAACGACTGTCAAAACGCTGGCAGCAAGCGCATATGCCGCAGCGGGCGAAAGTACGTGCGGTCTATCGCTTCAACGGAAACTGAGCGGCGAATGCACGGCGCATAAAGGTCAGAGCCGCGTGGAGATAAGAGACTGTGCGGGCGAGCGAGCGACGAGCGCGGTTGTTGGCAGAGTAGAAGTGCGCCCCCCCGCGCTCCCTCCGGCGCTGGCTTCCCGCTTCCTTGCTTGCGCGTGGGTGATTGAGTGCGTTCGCTCTCCGCGATAGCGCGCGTCCCCGCACGCTTCCGCTCAGGCATTCGGCGTGCGGCGCCACGTAGAGGAAGCGTCTGCTTTCCTCTACGTGGCGTGATCGATAATAAATATCGGTAGTTTAAGCAGACTCTATACATGTATATCAAGGACATGGGACCTTCCCCCCCCCCCCTCGCGTGTGCTTGTGAAGAAATTAAGTAAAAAGTAAAGCAAGCTCAGTAAAATACAGTAAGCACGACAGGTACATGGGCGTTTGGAGCAACGGTCTCTCATCGCGCCACTGAATGGACCAGTCTTCGAAAACGCATCATTGAGACGACCCGCCCGATCGGAGAAGCCATCATTAATTGTTAATCTTCGTCAAGCGTAGGTGGCGTCGTCCTCGTCGGGGCGAAGTGCGTTTCACAAGTCAAGGTCGGCTATACATGTGAAAATGCATGCGTGACCAGGCTATACATACTCCCATAGCAATAACTTGTTCGCTGCGTCTTTGCGCTAGAAAACTTAAGTACGCGCAAAAACGGGGAAGGCTTTTTTTTTTTCTCGAAGCTTTCGTCGCCCTGCTCCCTCATACGAGAGGGTTGCATTTCCTGCGGCAAGTGCATGGGCCGCTGTGTCTTCCGCTGTGTGCGAGTGTGCAGCCGTCATTTGCCTTTACGTCAACAGATTCAGAATTCTACAGAATATTTCACCGCACAGCATAGATATGGCATGTGTACGCATTTTAAGTAGTGCGTGCAACTCATTTCTGCTTCACTTACGCCGGTGCAAACAGGAAGCGGCCTTGTATCTCACAGGATCTCGACTGATTGGTGTACTAGTGATTAGAGCACTGCACGGGCTCGGGCTTAACCGAAAGCCCGGCCCGGCCCGTGGGCCGGGCCAGGCCGGGTAGAACAGTTTTTTCACGGGCTCGGGCCGGGCTCGGGCACGGCGTGTGCTTTTTGACCCGGGCCCGGGCCGGGCTCGGGTTTTTTGACGCGGGTCCGGGCCGGGCTCGGGCTTTCTGGTGGTGTGCTTGTAACGTGCAGTGAGTTATTCTCGGGCGTCTCAACTCTGAAAAACATTATTTTTCGGTCTCGGGCCGGGTTCGGGCCGGTTTCGAGTCGGGCTCAGGCCGGGCTCGGGCCTAAGGTAAAGGGGTGGCGGGCCGGGCCGGGCAGGTAACGTAGATTATTTCCGGGCCCGGGCCGGGCCCGGGTCTCGCCATAAAAGTTTTGATCGGGCTCGGGCGGGTCGCCCAACGTAAAAACGGGCCCGGGCCGGGCCCGGGCTGAAAAAATCGGCCCATGCAGTGCTCTACTAGTGATGCAGGAATGAACTCCGGTCTTGTTCAGTGCATAGTGCACATAATCCATTTCTCAGGACCCGTGAACTCCGACGAGAACTGTCAGCGCCTGCAACAAGAGCTTACTTACGCTGTACTGCGCAGTAGTCCATGCTTGTCGGCTGTCTGTTTCGTTCACTGTTGCGAGTCGGTGGAATTTCACTGCTGGCATCAACCCCTTCGTGTGTACATTGCTGGTTTGGGATTCCACAACACAACAGCAACTACCAGCCTTGCGCAATTAATGGTTTGGGATTCAACAACACAACAGTAACAACCAGCCTTCCGTAGGGGCGCAATCGCATACAAGAGACGTTTCGCGCGCAGACTGGCTACGTTCACACTTGAGAAGCGGCAAGCGGGCGGTAAGGCCAAAGCGGCCGGAAAATCTTTTCCGCGCATGTCCAAGTTCACATTTGTTTTGCTACCGCCGCTGCCGCTTTCGTCCACATCCATCTAGTCTGCATACGTTTGTCGGCGTGGTGGCGCTCATTATCGCATTATTTCGAGCGGTATGTTCATTCATTGACCCACCCGTCATCAAAAGTGATCATTTTGTGCAACTTCGCGTGTCATTTGCGACCTTCGGTAAATTTCGTTGGCGTTCCGTGATTCTCCTCACACGGGCGCGGTAGCGCTGAGTCACAGGTTGGTGCCTAGGCGTGATTATATTTCTTTAATAGCTTTTATTTTCAAGTTGTAATAACATTTCATCATTTCGTATTATTTTCGGCGCCTCCAAGACACCAAAGGGGCAACGGGAACACCAAAGCTAAAACTCTGGCTGGCCCTTGTCTTGGGGCTCGCCGAAGCCTGCGCGTCCTACGTGACACCTACGCTCCCAATCTATCGTCGCGACGAGAAAAGCACCCCGCGACTTCTGCAACATACCGTGCACGTGCACGAATTATGGAGCGCCAACGAGGAATCTGCCCAACTATTGTCTGCCATGGAAGTGGAAGAAGAAATGGCTTTTATACTTCTACCTACTTGTTTTCTAGAAATGGACAATGAATAAACGGAAGACGCGGAGACCTTGGAAAAGGTGCATGGTGGTGGGTTCGCCTGGCTTTGCAAAAGCGTGAGAAGTTGGGTCACGGCAAGGCTTCGTTGCCGCACCTCCGGTCGCGCGACATACTATCGCGAGTATTGCTGACAGTACGTTTTAGTACCACGCTTGTCGTAGAGCAAGGGGTGGTTCTTGATCGCGTCGATCAGCATTGCAGCCTACACTTTTGGTGCCATGTTCAATTTTACGACCGGTTGTTTACATGCTAGTGTAGCTTCCGGTCGAGCAGAACGACTTTCCGCCGCGTTTCCGCTTCGCCATAGCGAAAAAATCGGTCCGAGACCGTTTTGGCTCGCCGCTTGTTTTTCTGCCTGTTTTGCCGCCTATAGCGGGTGGATTTTTGCAAAATTTTGCCGCTTCCGACAGCTCCGAGACCAAGTGTGAACGTAGCCTAAGATCCTGCGCGAGCGCGGCCTAACCGGCACCTGAAGGGAAGCGGCGGAAATGTATAAGGAAATTTCGACCACCTGGGGTCTTTAACGTGCACCTAAATTTAAGTAAACGGGCCTCGAGCATTTTCGCCTTCATCTAAAATGCGGCTGCCGCATTTGTTGCTTCAGAATGCGGCCGCCACATTCTCGCCCAAAACTTCAGAGAGCGTCAAAGCCTTGACAAACACCGTGACAGTTTTTTTCCATATGCAGAAATGATTCGCTGTAAATTACCAACCCAAACGGAAGCGCCCAGGAATGAAATTGTGATATAGTAGCACCGGTTCCTTGAATTATGTCAGCGCGAAGCGACGTTAACAAAGGGTGGGTAAGTGGGGCGGGGGGGGGGGGGGTTGCGGAAAAAATTTCGGGGGGGGTTTGAACCCCCCCAACCCCCCCCCCTGGCTACGCCCCTGCCTCTGGCTGATCTGAGGACGGCGACGTGCCTTGTTTGATATCGGCTGGCTTCCATGTTGGCGAGTGCTTGCTACACCTTGTAAATAGTTACCTTCTTGTGCTTCCACGTAACAATATACTGCAGGTTTTCTTCAAGGCCCAGAGAAAAGAAATTAAAGGAGAAATGACTCAATATTTTTTGGGATCTGTTTTTTTTTTTAATTTTTTGTACTTAACCGAAGGCTGCTGACACAGTAATCGTAGTCCAGAAACTCGTTTGGTCTAACGCGTGACAATTGTTTAGTTATGTGCTCATATGTTACGACCAGTCATGGTTTCGATTTTGAGGAGCACTTCGTGCCCCATGACGTATGAGGCATGCTTGGAAACAATGATCATGTGAGCCCACAGGCCTGTGACACATGCTGGCACACCATCTACCATTCCATCTGTGTTCTTGTCTCGTCTGCTAGCTTGGTGAGAAACTTGTGCATTGCTACACCATCGCAAAGCTTTGTTGGGCAGAAGTTTACTATGCAGTATGATCTTGGCATTAGAGAGTTTTAGCGTGTCCACAAACCTTATGTTTTCCAATTTATTGGATAACCGGAGAGGTGTATGACAGGAATAATGCTGGTAGTGATCTCTGGTGAAGCAGTGCCTAACCCGAGTGCATGCAAAACTAATACAGTAAGACCTCGTTAATATGTACCCATTTAATAAGTAACTCTGATTGAAATATAGTTGTGTTGAATCCCCCCCCCCCCGCCGCCTTGCCGCCATTGAACCTAATGAATGTATTGACTGACCGCTTAAGCCATAGTTGCTTAACGCATGCCAAACAGTTGGTGCGTAGTATTTACTTCATTTTTCAGTGTCCGCAAGCGTGGAATCGGCGAAATGTCATGCGTGCAGACCACAGATAGTGAAATTGTGGCGCACGGACCTTTCTCGGACTGCAGTTGCCATGAATAGTGACGTCAAAACATTGGAGCCATGACGTGTTTCCTGCTCCCATAGCTTCCAGTGCTTCCACGTCGGCGTCATGGACAACGACGTGCATGATGGCCCATCCCTATCCGATGCGGCTAATGTATTGGGTCTCATGGAGAAACTGGCTCGCAGCCTTGCTGAACTTGAGGATGCCATTGTCGCTGCAAGGCCGCCACGGCGGCAAGTGAAAATCAGATATTTTGCTGCATGCTCAAAAATAGAACTTGTCTTTGTGTGTGTTTGAATGAGAATTATCACATTTTTTTTTTGGCCGATTAATTAGTACATCGCTTTGCGCATGCCTGATCCACGTTCCCCACCTGCTACGTGTTAACAAGGTTTTACTGTACTGCAACTTGTATATTCTGCCTAACTGCTGGTCTAAAGCATTGGTAAGAACATAATTATTAGTAAGAACACAATTATAAACGTACTGTACTTTTACAATAATTCCCCTTAACAATGATGCAACCAAAAATCTTTTTCTAATGCATTGTAGTTGGACAAATCGCCACAAGATGTCATCACCAGCTTTGCTACTGCCGATTGCGGCACGCTCGCTTCATGTGTGGTCAATGCAAGGCACCCAGTGTGAACAGTGCTGAAACGTCTTCTGAACGGCAAGACAATCCAATGACGTCGCGTGCCACCAAAATTAATCGCCGAAACTCGTCAAGTAACATTGTTTATACATAGAACCTTCGTTGATGAGTGCCTTAATAGGTGCTGCACTTTCCAGTTCACCGCTCGCACGATCTTTGAAATTAAATTCAAATTCATTCTAAGCTGCTTTTGCTATTGATACTTTACAGATGATACCTATGTGCTTTTCAGATACAACTTATGTCCTAAAACAAATATTTAAAATTTTGCATAACTAAATATAACTACTCTGATAAGCCAACTGATTGCACACCAAAAAATAGTCTGTATAATTCAACACAACTACGAATTGTATGCCGTCAGTCTCATTCGCTGAAGATGCACAACTGCATGAAGACGCACCACGGATATCAGACTGTTCAATTCAGGAATGCACCATTTTTAATGGTAAAATATCCATCTCAGTTTGAATATAAGGGGTAACAGCACTTATAGCCTACAGGGGGAAAGTAGTGACTGTTCCGAATGATTCTGCTTCAAGGGTGCTGCAGAGAGGTGCCGATTGCTCAGGGAATGCGTAGAGTAGCTATACTTTTGCTCAGTGATTTCCATTCATTGAATATGAATGCCTCGTTTTTAGGCAGCCTACAAATTTATTTTCTCACTTTAGGTAAAGCAATTTATTATGTTATTTGGATGATTTCACACTGTGTACATCCTTTTGAAATGATGTGTGATGCTGTAATACACTTTCCTCTTCCAACGTTTTGTGACATGCTGTTGCGATGTTTCATTACCATCATTGCCTTGATGTGCCATATGCAGTCACCTTTCACTTGTTTCTTATTTACAAGCTCCTCAGTTAACGGGATTACCATATTTACTCGTGTAAGGCCCACACTTTCTTTTCTGAATTTTTAACCGGGTGCGGGCGCGGGCCAGTGCGTACTCTCTTCAGTAGAGGGGAGAGGGGTGGCCCTCATAGGGTGGCGACCAGTATAGCGCACGCAAACTCACACACGTGAATGTCCGTGCGGTGGCCTAGCGGTAGAGCATCCACCTCGTATGCAGGAGGCACCGAGCTCAAATCCCGGTGCCGCCGGGAACCCGCCCGTTTTTTCTAATGGGTAGAGTTGTTCCCTGGCCTGGTGCTCGGCTCTCGTAGGGGTTCACATCTCGAAAGAGGGCCCAATAGAGATTTCAGGAGTTGTCTCTGGGCGCCTCTTGTCCAACCTCAGACGGCCTTGTTGCTGAGCACCCGCCGCGGCTGTGGGAGGCAAGTGCTGCCGCCGGGTACCTACCGGTTAAATAGGTACAAGCGCGCTCCCGGCCTGGTGCTCGGCCATTATGGGATCTCAATGCTTGGAAAGAGGTGTTTGCCCTCAACCCTGTTGTTCAATACGAGCTATGTAACATTGTTTTTTAGAGCATTAAAGAAGCCCGCGCATACATGCAAAGTGCCTCGAGCGGCCAGTCGCACAGCAATTTTGCACATATTCGCGAGTTTCTTTCACTCTCGGAGAAACAGTGTTATGTAGCACGTATTGAACAACAGGATGATGATCAGGAGTTCTTTATGTTGCACTACAATTTTCTCATTTACACTTTTAATCTAATTATAATATTTGAGAAGTTAAGACTAATTATGTAATTAGGCGGAATGCAAAAAATAATCTGAGTATATCCAAGTGACGGCAAACGTTACCTTGATTCTGTCTAACTACGTGGCATTTGCATATTTTTAAACCTTGGTGCATCATAGTTGGGACACCCTGTTTATGTTTATGTGCACGTGCTATACTGGTTGCCACCCTAATGAGGGCCCCCTCATAGAGACATTGACCAGTGAAGCGTTGTATCTCAAGATCCAGCAGTGAAACAGGTCAAGGAATAGAAGCACGTGGGAAAAATACCAGATTTTGCTGACGTATTTATTGTGGAATGCCACTCCTTGTGATATTGGGTTTGATATGTGCCGTACTAGAGCCCTCCTACATAACTAAATGTGATTCTACGTGGCAGTTGGTTTCGTCACAACTCTCACAGGCCACAGAAGTTGTGTTTGGGATGTTTACACGTGCCCCCAACGCCCGTGTCTTGTGCATTGGCGGCACGTTAAGATCCCCTGCTGGTCAAAATTAATCCGGAGTCCCCCACTACGGCGTGCCTCATAATCAAATCATGGTTTTGGCATGTAAAACCCCAAAATTCAATCCATATTCACTCATAAGGCACAACTAAACAAATGAAACTTTACTGGTAACTTAAAGAAACCAAGGATAACCTTCACAAATCGACGAGCAGGTAGCTTCACGCTCAGGTAGCTCATTAAGCAGTGTGCTGTGCGAAGAATCCTTGTTGAACAAGGGTGGTGACCGTCATGTGCAGTGCCTCGTGGAAATGCATGCAGCCATACGACAATACCTGCTTTCCTGTTTTTGCTTGTGCCATGTCAACCTATTAATCGCGATTAAATCATCAATAGAAAATTTGGAGAGTTAGAATTGCCCCGCACAGGCACTATTGATAATAAAATCACATTGAGCACTTGTCGAATGGGTGCCGCAATGCTACAGTTTACCTCCCCTCCTTAAAAAATGTAGAGGGGGGGGGGGGGGGGCCCCGGGCCCCTCCTGACTTTAAGCACTGGTGCGAGCTTTACACGAGGCACGCTTATGGTTGCACACACCAAAGCCTCGAACTGTGCTCTGACCGCTATGCAAATAAATGTAACCACTGGCAGCAGACTATGAATGCATTTACAGTCGCACTGATTTTGTGGACGCAGACCAGTTCCATATGGTAGAGGCTTGGGGGAAGTAACCAGCACGCAAGTATGCATGTGACCCCCCGCTTAGTGAAACTTTATTTTCAAATTATGCCTCACACTAGGGCGGGCCTGACACAAGTAAATAGGGTAAGTCACATTCCTGAATGGCATTGCATCTATCAAATAATGTAAATAAGCCATCCTTTTCTTCCTAAATGGACTCCACGGAGCTCTTCTATTTTACTTTCTTTAGGAATGCGAAAACATTCTGTATATATTAGGTTGTTTTTCTTGAATATTTGTACTATTCGATTAGGAAATTTCACTATTTGAACACCCCTCATGTACGGCAATGATTATTATTGTCACTTTGTATAGCCCTCTTTTTTGGCTAAAGTAAGATTACTGAAGCTGCCTGTCTTGCATTTTTTGCTGTGCTCACATCTTATGCAGGTGTCCTGTTCTGAGCACCCACACATTGAAAAAGCTGTGCAGCCATCCTTACATCCCATTGAAATTGTACATACACCTGAAAACAGCAGGGAAAGGCAGCATACTGTAAGTATAAGAAGTTCATTAAATAAAATGATTTTATTTAATAAGTTACCCAAGTTTTATTATAGTTCATTGCGTATCTAAATTGCATAATGAATCACAAAGGTGACTTGATTGCAGTACATTAAAAATGCAATTGTTACTTTGAAGATAGAAAACCTTTAGATGAGGCCAAGACATTTTCTTTGTGCTTATTAGTGATGTACTAGTGGTAAATTTTCTTTCACATGCATATTTCTTGACTTCTCCATCTCAAGGTGCACTGTGTTTTGCAGATCACGCCTCTACAAAAGACTCTTGAAGAAGAATTTTTACGTCAAGAAGTACAACGGTATGCGGCCATTAATGCTGCAAACAAGAAGAAAATTAGAACGCTGCAGCAATCTAAACGGCGCCTGAAACGCAAAGTAGCCGACCTTGAAAATGAAGTCAAGGAGCTTTTGCGAAAACATATGGTTGTGGTGAAACATGAGGAACAATGAAAAGTTTTGCTGTCTCTAGAGAGGACCTGTTGATGTGCGGGCTCACACACACATCAGGCACACCAGTTCAGAGTGAAAGTCGGCTTTATTTATTTGTTCATTTATTTATGTATTTATTTAATTAATACGTGCTGCGGACCACAGTGTGATCCAAGCAGGACAGGCACATGTAACGAGATGAAAATAAGTACAAAGCACAGTTCAAAAGACGACACTATTGCATTGTACATGACAGAATAAACAAGGTTCTAATCGACGGCAACAGGGACAGACAAGCGCTGACATACAACCGAGTTTATTGAAAGAACGAACTGGCCCTTTCATACCTTGTGTTCCATCTGTAGAGCAGTTTCTATCAATGCATCTGCACCAACTCGGCCAGCTATCAACATTATTAAAGAAGGTTTAGATGGTTTTTCATAACCATCTAAAACTCAAGCTTCAGAGCTTCAGTTTCTTTTTTTTTTTTAATTTTGTTAGTGGTCATGAGCTCAGTTGGTGAGTCAGCATGCTTAATCTTAGAATAAATAGATCTAACCGCCTTTCTTTCTATAGCTCCAAGTTTTATGATTTTAATAATAATAATAATAATGTTTTATTCAACTCATAAGAGCTGTGACACACAGGCAGAGAGCCCATATCAAATGGCCTTTAGTAACTAATTTACATTAACTTGAGTATTTCCAACATCAGACAGTTTGACACAGAGGTTGAGGTGTGAAGGAAGAAGCCGCAAAAGGCTTGACTAAGGTCTTCACACCATTTACTCAAACACAGCTAATGTCTATTCCCATTAGCTGAGAGCATTCACTGTCACGTTTAATTTCTGTTGATCTAGAGGGTACAAGTATGTTAGAAACATGTGTGATGCTTGCTGTACCCGAGGACTTGGTCAGTGTGGTACCAGGTCGGGGGTTTTCCAAAAAAGCATTAGCTGTACTAAAATTTTAAGTGCAGGAAAACACTTGGGCCGGCTGTCCTACACTCTGCTCATTGGTAATAGACGAAATGGCCATCCGAAGACGCGTGAAGTGGAATGGCAAGAGTTTCCATGGCTACGTGAAAGGGACAGTAAAGAGGAAAATTAAGTTTAGCTGTATTGATAAAGTGTGTTTCTACTTTCTCGAGGCTCTATTTGGTGAAGGTGCCAAAACGAGTGGCGACACCACATTCGAAGTTGCCACACCAACTCGTGACCATGACATCGTAGATTTTGGCAGCGTCTGCTTGGGCCCGTGTAGTTGGCTTGTTATCAGTGAAGATGCACTACGCTGTGTTCTCAAAAAGCCAGACTGAACTTGTGAAGTCTGAAGAACTTTTTCTGAGCCGCAATGACCCAATTACACGTGAGTTGATTGAAATTTTGGACATCACACTGACGTACCGGCGCTGGAGTTTCAGCACAAAATTAAAACACTTTAATCTTCAGAAAGATTGACAAAGGTCAGAGGTCTTGCAGCTTCAGCCCCTCTTGAGAACTACATATATAGGTGGTGTGCCATTGCGCCAGTGATTTACTGCTGTGTACTGTGTCTCATGACAGGTACACTTTTGAAGTCACTTTATTCTATTTGTATATACAGTGGAACCTTGTTGATACAATCTTCGCGGGAACCATAAAATAAAATGTGTCCCCATACGAAAATCGTACCATCCAAAGCAAGCCCCAAAACGTAAGAAAACAGGCTGACTTGGTGACAAACTCGCTACCAAACTTCCTATAGAGTCGAGTGATACTACTCTGCATAACACGCGTGTTATGCGGAGTAGTATTATGCGGAGTGTTATGCATCACGACACCACGCAAACCGTAGACAACATATTGAGCAACCTTAAAACAGCTTGTCAGTTTTCGCTTGACTTCATTCTTTTTTTTTTTTTTTTTTGAAGTTCGTAAACAAGTTCTTTTGAAAGCTAACAAGTTCCTTGACATAGCTTCGGAGGTCACGGCACCACGAGACCAAGAATTCCAAAACAAAGTAACACCGTAGAGCAACGTGACCCAACGAGCGATAAGACTGGCGGACGAGGGCAGGCGTTTCATTCAGTCACGTGACCGCATGAAGATCTCGCCTAAAAAGCCAACTAAAACAAGCGCGAGCGAAAGCTGACGCGAGCAGACGATACTACGAGTGCGTCCCGCGCCACGGCCGGTCAGGAGGCACACGCTCCCTTCCTTCTACAAAGAGGGACCGCGCGCCTCCAGACCGGCCGTGCCCGTGCGTACAGGGGACAGTTCTCATTGGTCTGCTCCGCTTGCGGCTGTTTGCCGCCGGGTCGCGCGGCAATTTAAATTGGGCCAGGACCGATCCCACCCACGGCACGAAAAACCTGCTTCGCAGCAGCTTTTGTGGCGCGCGTTTTGCCGCCAGTGTCGCTGGCCCTTAACACATTGTTCGTGGGTCGTTAGAATTTAATTTAATCTTGTACACTTGAATATAAAGCTACGAGTTTCAGAAATACCAGTTTGCAGACGTATCATCCAATTTCATGTGAAAACGCGGTCGTATCAACCACATCAAAATACACTGCTCCTATGGGGCGCTGGCCGGGAAACAAAAGAAAAACGTATCATCCCGAAAAACGTATTACGCAGAATCGTATCAACGAGGTTCCACTAGTTATTTAGTGTCAAAAAATTGCGTCGGGAACCATCCAAGATGATTGTCAAAGTCAGCGATAGCTTTAATTCTTGTATAACCTGCTGCCTATTCCCATGCCATCCGTGAATCGCAAAACCTTATGGGCACATTAGTAGACACGCTAAGTGGCAATTTTGCTGCCAACCACAATGCCGAATGATGCGACGACACAGTAGATCTTGTTGTAATAACAGCACTCCAGTTGAAATCCCTAGCAACCCCCACTGTCCGTAATATCCCGACTGCAACTTCAACGCAATGACTCTCCATCAAGCAGCCATGCTCGACTCGGCCGTGTCTGTTGCATGTGGGGCGTCCGCAGCTGGTCCTCCTCCCTTCCCCCTCGCCTAGTACGGGACGGCACCCACACCAACCATTCAGGTGCCTTGTTCTCCACCTCCCCTGCACTTTCTCTTACTCTCTGCTCTGCACTCTCCTCCCGGTTTTTATTGCGCAAGGTCAGCCGACGTCCATCCAAAGCTAGTGAAGTAGGTAAAGAAAGCGATCGCTTAAATATATTTAAGTCTACATACACCTTAATTGTGTCACCTTGGCACATCCATTCCTTGGGATTGGCCAAAAATGGGCACATAGCAATACCACGTATGCAGTGTCAAAGTTGTCTATGCCTGCAGTGGCGCATACTGTGGTCCACGTTTCCCCTGCAAGACAGCAGCCAGCTCATGCATGGTGGTCTACTCTCCCCCGTAAACGACCAGAAACATCCGCAAAGGGGGGGGGGGGGGGGAAGAGCCGAATAAACCTTTAAAACGTGTAGCAGATTTTTGTGTTGCTGTCAATGGCAAAAAAAAAAGGCCCCTCCCCGCCAGGTCTGTGATAGGACTCATTTATCGAAGCAGCCCTTTCTATGCCTTACTAGAGATTGGCACGTCTGCTGTCAGGACCGACCCTGGCACCCTGGATAAAGTGTCGTATAGAAGAGTGCGCAAATCCCAAAAGACAGCTCATTGCAGAAATTAACACTGAGTTGTTTGACAAATGTTTTGCAGTGTCCCAAATGTACAGTTGTTTTATGTATTAATGTAAAGCCGATTTTTTACACGTTATTGTAAGCCATGTTTTGATGTATTTGCTTTGTATATTCTCCTTACGTAACGGTGTAATCCGTGGTTGCGTGGCGGGCGTTTCCACGTGTAAAAGCAAGCATATCCAAGGACTTTAGTCTTGCTGGGCTGCATCCTAGGGGAAAATCCCAAAGGAAATCTCTGTTGATACTATACAAGCATTATAGGTCCAATAGCAAAACGTACAGGTCCCATGGAGATTTATGCCAATCCTGTAGCTTCGACAGGGCAATAAAATGTACTGTAATACAAATAAAATGCTTTATGGGTCCTAATTGAACCAATAGAATGTACAGTAGAATGTACAATAGGATATACTCGATGCGTGGGTCGGCCGCGTGCATTCAAAACTGCGTAGTCGCACCTGAACGTCGCCCCCGAGGGCTCCGATGTCGCTGCGCATGCGTGAGCTGAGAGAAGGTGAGAAAGGAGAACAACTCTCCTTTGCCGGATGTGACGTCACATTATTGTTTGTTTTTTTGCTTTTTGAAATAGCTACTCTCGAACTCAGACACTATGGTTCGCGCCTCGTTCGCGCGCGCGTTGTGAGCATTCAAGTTTCGTTTTTTGCACTTGCTTAGTAGCTGAAATTGCGGACATTGCAGGGTTGGGCTTGATGACATTTGTTGCTCAGCTGCCGCGACACATTTGGAGCAAAGGTGAGTGTCGTGCGATTGCCCGTTCTCTAGCTGACACTTGTAAAAACAACCGGTTGCGCATTTGAGCTGTGGCCGAGTTGATCTCGAAATTCGAAGGAGCACGAAACGGTTGTCGCAGGTCTCGTAGTGATCGCAGGATAATTTATTCGTTCGTGCCTTCAACAAGTACTGTCACAGTTCCTACGCGTTACCCCGATGTAAAACGAACGGCGGAAGCGTTCACGCGCCGGAAAGTGCATGCACTCAACTAGCTCTATCGGTGAATGCCGTCCTTTGGTATATATCTCGTGCGTAGGTCTTTGTTTCTCCATCTCTATGGGATGACTACGCTATGCGTCTCTTATTTACCCATGCAATTCAATTACCTTGCTGCTGCATTCAATTACCTTGCTCACTGCTTGCGCTGACCGCGGTAGGTGCGTCAGAGGCTTTCATTTGTTGCAGTGAGATAAAGAAAGCGTATTTCTTTCACTTACGTCTTCTTAGCAACTCTTTTGAGAGCCGTGGAGTTAAATCGTGCAATGTGTACGTTGTGAGCAAGCTGTTAACCAAACCCGCTTTACTGCTGCTGTCGCTTTTACGGGCACCTTCAAAATTAAACATATATGAGTGTATGAATTCAGCTCACCTTTCTATACACATCCGTTGCTTTCGTTGTTCGTAGATCATGTGCGTACCTTTGCAACCGTAATCGACATTGTAAAAACAGCAGGAAGGCAGATGACACAAATACTGCGTCCGCCTTAATTGTTGTCTGTGCTGTTTTTATAATGTAAACAACTCCACACACTTGCTGTTTACACCAAAACAATCATGATATTTTTTTTTTCCTTGTAGGAGGATTTGCTTCTAACAGCGGCAGTGACGTTGTGTATTGTCCTCAGGAACGCTTGCGGTCTGCACATTTGTCTAATTTGTTTCACTGTGCTGCTGCTGTCTTTACAGCTTCTGCTTATTTCCTTTGGCCGCACCTTATATTTGTTGTCTTTGTCAACATCTGACCTGTTTCTGCCTTGTTGAAAGCAAGTGGCCACAAGTACTGCTTAGTTTGCTCAGTCTAAACCTGGTATGTATATCTATTTGCTAAGGGCATGCTTCTGCTCCTTTAAAGGTTGCTTTAACTAATAGTGGTTTGAGTCATTGTGTATGACACCAGATAATTATTGTTCTAAAATGGTGGCAAAGCTTGTCCGTGCACAGATTTAAAGTATGGAGATGCTAAACATTAAAATGTTCCAAGTTGCCACAAAGTATTACACGCATTTAAATTTGCAGTCGCAAAAGACGTACTAAAAGTATAATCCACAAAATTTGCTTCAAGGTGTCTTGAGACAATGAATTGTAGAGAAAGAATTCTATTGTAAGTTGCCAATGCTTGTCGTGAGCTCTAGCCCATTTTTCTATGCAGCCACTGTTGCTTCGTTGTCTGTGCTTGTTACTAACAAGAAATTGAGCTCCATGGTTCCCCTGATTTTTGTAGCTCATAAAATGCAAATGTCTCGACATTGGCAGCCTTAGTGCCTCAAGGTAGAACACGAGTGTTCATTGGCCAGTTGCCTGCTTTTAAGATAATGTTGTATTTAATGTCAGGGGTTTAAAGGATACTTCACATCTGCCATCATGGCTGTTAGTTCTGCTGCCTAGCACTTCCAGGACAAAGTTTGGTACACATGTGAAACTATCCAAGAAAATGGACATTGGGACAACTGCTGACGTACTCACTTGGTAGAGCATCGCAAGCGCAAAGCAGAAAATGTTGGTTAAACTCCAACCGGCAGCAAGTTGTCTCTTAATGCAAAGCATTATCATGATCTATTTTCGAATTTCTTAGTACACCTGCCCAGGTAGCTTCATTAATAATTAGTAATGCTCCTGATGGTGGGTATTGAACGCGAGTCCCTAGTGCAGCAGCCCAATTATTTGCCCATTAGGCTACAGATGCATGCATAGCTCGCCAGATTAACCGCACTGGTTCTCTCGTAGCAGCTAATGCTTTCAGGTGTTATGTGACACTCGCAGAGTTTGGGATTCACCCGTTTCAGCTCATATGCAACATATAAAGCAGGTGTTGTGTTTGCTTTGGTGACGCGTTGTGCGTGCAATTGTTTTTGGTTTCTCTATTTTGGTGTATTGTGCTTTGTATTCGATATGGTGCTGGGCATTACCTCAATCACAGCTTCGATGCTGTGCCCAAAGAAAAAAACATTTGTAAGCAGGTGCTCGAGTGACGTGAAGCTCACTCTCCCTCATTCTCTCTTGCAGGTAGTGCATCCAGTTTAGCGCCGTGCACATGTGTACGGACGCGTGCACGGACGTAACGCTGCTGCCCATCGCGAGTCGTAAGCAAAAAAAAAAGGCCGACTGAAAAAAAACAACAAGAAATATAATAAGCTGCACGATCAACAGATTTTTGAAGAGACCGTTTCAACAGAGATATCTGAAGCAGATCGTTATTGGATATGAAGAAATGTGCAGTGGATAACAGCAAAACATGTGGTAACCGACTGACTGACGGTAGTAAGGCTCACAGCCTAAGTTTTTCACTATTTACACCGATAATGTAGCACGTATTTGCGCAATTAAATCACTTGCTATGCGCAGCAACCGCACTCAATTGAAGCCGCCAACGCAGCGATGCACCATTTGCTATTTCAGAATCACGAAAAACAATGTATTCACCGAAGTACAGCGGCGGTTGACCTGTCGGCAAGCTGTTAATTCACATATGGCGAAAGCAAATGTCACGGAGTCCAAGCCCACGAAACTGCGCTCGCAAGAATATCGCGCACGCTTGGGCCTTTCCGACATGCACAATAGCGCACGCAGAGCGTGGTGCAGCCGACACCCGACATTCGTGACTGATCTACGTTCGAGAGTAGCTATTTCAAAAAGCAAACAAAAAAAAAGAAACAATGTGACGTCGCATCCGGCAAAGGAGAGTTGTTCTCCTTTCTCACCTTCTCTCAGCTCAGGCATGCGCAGCGACCACGGAGCCCTCGGGGGCGACGTTCAGGTTATTATACGAACGTCCGTGAAAGCATTGCTTTCGAGCAAACCTTTTCAAATTAAGTTTTCGCTCATGTCCACGAGATAGCAAATTTCAGTGTTACATTAGCCGCTATATTTTCCAATTTCATGTGACCTAGCTACCTCAGGTTGCATTTACGCGCCGAGGCTTTTAACAAAAATAGTTGTCAGCTGAAAATCAAAGCGGTGTGCCACTATTTGGATGTTGTGATATTTGTGAAATTGATTATATTTTTCCCCTAGTCATGCTAAACTACTTACCGGTCACATGCTTGGACTTCTGAAGGAGCACTTGAAAGGTTTTCCTTCCAACCCAGTATTGTAACTGACGCCTGTCACCGGTATGACAGTGGTATTTGCCCTGCAGCACTGCCATGAGTTCAAGATCCAGATGTGTCTCATGTAATAACTGTGCTCGCCAACTGTCTCTATCCGTATGTCACTAGAAAGTACAAAGGATACATTTCTGAATTGTTGCAACATTTATTTTTCGTTAAATGCTCAAAATATTTTTTTCTTTTCCTGATCAATAAGGACTTGCACAGATTGCAGATTTGCATAGTGGGCCTGTAGGTTTTTTTGAATTTATTGTTACCCTTCAGACTGGCCAAATATGTTGACAGCAACAGCGAATACCTCCTTGCTGTATTTGCATTTCCTTGGAATGTCTGTTCCGTGTTCTTCATAACAGTACATGGTGCCATTTAGTTTTCTACCGTGTCGAATTGTGCACTGACACTTTCAAGTGAGCAAGTGTAGGTTTGTATTGCAACGGAAATAACAACATGAGTGCTTCTTCAATTGTCTTTCATCACCGCCTTGCTAGTGCCTTCTTCAATGTGCAAGAATGGCTTGTAACAATATTGTTAAGTGTTTCATGTGAGGATATGGAATACAATAATTTTATCTTTTTCTCTGAACATATTCAGCCGGAAAAACATGTTGACAGCTATGCCTTTTTCATGTTGGCCATAGCATTTTGTAGATAATGGTGTGACAGCTTGGGAAGTGTCTGAAGAGTATTGTTAGTTGGTGCATAATCATATTGTTGCTACTGGGAGGATCACAGGCACTTTTTTTTTCATACTATTAACATGTTTCCATTTTTCTTTTTGTGGCTCAATCATAAGTAGACCTGGTCACTTTTTTAGTTTGTCATTTACTTTTGTTACACATCAGTATTATATACTATCAATTAAGTTGGGATATGAAGCCATTTGATGTTGCATTCATGGAGAATCCTGGCCAATCCCTCGTCATGGGTGTGCCATATTTCATAGGCAACACTCATTATATAGTCTCTCTTCTTGTGGTAAGAGTGTATCCCAAAGCCTGTTTTGGATGCTTGCAGAGCAGTTGAGATTTAGACATCAATGCCAGCTCACAAAGCACCTCATACGGTAATCAGCCAGCCGCCTCCGCAGATGGGGAATTCTGCAGTTTGCAATCGTACTGTTTCGGTTGTCCTTGGCAGAGATTTCAATTGTACACAGTGGGAATATATTGTAGGACCATATAAATATAATGCGATGACAATGGCCATGTGGCTTAAATTATAGTAGATTACGACCAGCATTAGCTCAAGCGCTGCTAAAGGTGTGTGGTATGTAAAAATTAATAAAGTGCTGGTTTTAAATTAAAGTGCAGCCTAGCAGGTTTCGAGAACTTTTACTCTGGCAGAATGACAAAATAAAATTATTTGAAATCAGTGATGCCACGCTGATGAGGCTTGGGCATGAATATCCTCTAGCCAAATTCACAAGGATCTTGAAGGAATTCTTCACTATAGGCTCAACAGTTTTGTTGTTTCCCTATATTGTTTCTATAGGAACAGTGCACAACAAAAATCTTGCGGCTTCCTGTTGTCTTAACACCCTATAATTGCCTTAGATCCATGGTTCTCAGCCATGGATGTGTCGGTGACCCCTTGTGGATTGGTGGAAGTGATGGGGACCACTTGCAATGACGGGAGAGGGGGGGTATAAACTAACACAATATTAGGCGTGAAACAGGTGCCTTTTATTGCTACTTTGCAAAGAATGGTCAAACAAAAGTGCCACTTCAACTCAGTCTGGACAGCTTGTCAATACATGATGCAGTCACGCTTAAGCAGAGTCACATATCTGCAGCCACATTCAACCTGTTTCTGTATTTGCTTTTCAAGTATGCAAGCATGGAAAAAGCATGCTTGCATGCATATGATATAAAACTGCAACAAAAACTTTACAGCCATCTTATGTAGAAGGGAAAACATTTCTGCAGTCCCCAACCAGAATGCCTCAAGACTGGCAGTGGCCACAAAAAAAAAAAAAAAAAAAGAAAAACTTGGTTGCTTTTTTTGTTAGTGGGGGTTTTGCGGATCCCCCATTTGAGAACCACTGCCTTAGATGTAGAGCCATTTGATGTTCATCAATTAATATTTACACAGGATTTAGATGACGCCTTTAAAGACAAGTGTCCCTTATGCTTCCACGTAAAGAAGCACTGACATAGGAGTTTTGTGCTTAATTTTTTATATTAATCTGGTTGCACATGCCAGCTTTTATGATCACACCATGCCGTTGAAAAGCTGGGTGTGCTTTGAGCGATTCTTAACGAATGCCAAGACCTGTTTCACTAAATAAAATATTCTTTTGGCCCTTCTCAAACATCTTAACTGAAATTAATTTAATTCTGGTGTTCTACAAGTCACAACTGTGGTTGCGGACTCCGGCTTAATTTTGATTGCCTGAGGTATTTTATAGTGCACCCAATCCACACATGCGTTCTTGTATTCGCCCCCATCCGAATGAGAATTGTGTTGCTGAGGTCGCCACGGCCAGGATCGAACCCGCAACCTCAGCAGCACAATGATTCTCAGACATTTCTTTGCATTGAGCACAAAATGAGTCTGCTCTACAAACTTTTCTACTGGTACTTCTCAGGGAACACGGAGCATCACCCTCACCTTCCAAGTGGCTCCTCCCATCACACATCAAATGTGCACCAAGAAAGAAAGGCCAATGTTGTGGTGCAGAGAGGCCTTGACATGTTCGGCATTCAATAGCACAATAATGGCATGGCTTACTCACAAACTGGAGCATGCATCACTTGCTTCTGATCTACCATGCCATGATGTCGTGAAATCGTGGAGCCAAACTGCCTTTGGCATTTTTAAATGTTCGCATTAAGGATAATATATTTCTTGTGCACAGAAGCAATATAAAGTTTCATAGTGTAATTAACTGATTGACAGCTACACACGCATAAGAAAAAGATTGTGCCAGGACTACTTAAACTCTGCAATCTTTAAATTAGCTTGGCCCATTCTTGCAATGTTACACATTTCAGATGAATGCAGGTCACTCATTACAGTTATGCCAGCTTTTGTACGTTTTAGACATGCAATGTTTGCCCCAGTTTTATACGGCGATCATAGATAGCCACACCACGTTGGTAGAATAATTCAGAAGTAAATTTTAGTAAAAGCACCATTTATGCCCGGGCTTAGACTATGCCAGTGTAATTTGTGATTCTCATCAGCAATACCAAATCAATAAACTTGAACGCGTTCAGAAATTGGCAGCAAGATTTATTTACTCTTCCTATCGACGAACATAATCTGCAACAGCCCTGCTAACAAGGGCAGGACTGCAAACAGTGAATGTCTGGAGAAAAATAGCCTGCCTAAAGTTCCGTTATCAGTTGAACAGTAAATTTACCTAACTCACCTGCTCCCACCTAGAAGAATGTTTTTTACCCTATAACTCACGAGTTGATGTGTGCAAATATTAATTTCTTGTTCACACTATAGCTATGTGGAATAACCTTGTTCCTGAAGTTTTCAATGGTGTTGATGGCTTGACTTTTTTTGAACGGAATTTGGACTTTTATTTTTTATAAGTTGTATTATTATAGTATTTTTTTCTTGATTATAGTTTTTTCTTCTTATTATAGTATTTTTTTTCTTATTATAGTATTGATGACAGATTTTATTCTATTGTATATGCACATCCCACCCTGCAACAGCCCTTTTGGGCTTACAGTATTCTAAATAATAAAGTAAAATGGGGTTGCTCCATGTTCAGGTCTACAAGCATGGCATTGTAAATGGGCGCCAGAAGCAGCAGCTTTTCAAGGTATTTTGCTGCACCATCCAATTATTGTGCCCCTCTCCACTCTCGCTGGTGAACAAGGGGCTTTCAAGGTATGCTGTGCTGTTCCTAAAATGCCGCCCGAGGCGGCCGTCTGTTCTGCCTACAGGACGAAAAGTCCCTGGCCAGGAGTGCATCAAACATGCAGAAAAAGCTGTTGATTGTGCTACTGAAGTTCTAGAGATGAACTGTAGTTTTGCTCTCAGGTTGAAAAATACAGCAATGCTGTAGCAAGCAGTGTGGTGAAAGCTGTTGCAGGGCTCTTCCAAGGCATAGCCAACACTGCATGCACATACTTTGCACGCACGAGGCTTTAGCAATAATACTTCTAGTAAATTGCATTTGTCCAGCTTCACTCTGTTTTGAACACTGGCAGGTTTTAAAATCCGTGAGTAAAGGTAGGCCTTTTTTCTTTTAATTGGCTTATGCACAAGAAAGTGTGTGTGCATGGAAGGGGGCTCCTTTATCAAGCCACATGATAAAGTGAAGCCTTGTGCATTTGTCTGCAGTCACTCACTGCGCTTTCAAACACGCAATCAGAACAGAGAGCACAGGAAAACACACAAGCAGTAGATTCAGCAATTTATTTCAAACAAATGCAGTTTTATTTTACAGAATGACCACATTCCCAAAAAGCAACCACATGCTATGCACATAATACAACCAACTTAGGTTAATTCAGCAGCTGTTAATGTGTACTACCTTTATATGTTCAAATGTTTCAAGTCTCAAAGCGTGCCCCTGCTTTGTAACTTGTCCTTTTAACTTAAATGCTAAATTTAGCACGATTACCACACTGATAGAAGAAAACTACATATTGTCACGGTATGATTCATCTAGAGGAGCATCGATGAAGAAGACGCTGATGATCTGGCGCATGCTCTCGACTATATGGTTGACGCTTGATCGCCTTGTAAATATACTGTAAATACGTTTTCCTGTTGTGTTTGCCTCCCCGTAACATCTTGGTGGAAGTGCTGGGGGTATAACGCAAGACGGAGCTTCGCAGCGGCCGCCAAGTCGCCACTCTAGTCATGTCCACCAGCGGTGAAACTGCGTCAGCGGCGGCCGCCATGCCAACAGTCGTCCTGGCTCCACCCCGTGACCCTGGGACCTTTTCCGGCACTGCTGGCGACGACGTCGACAAATGGATTTGACTCTACGAATGCGTAAGCGCACATTACAGGTGGGACCCGACCATGATGTTGGCGAATGTCATATTTTATCTAAAGGGAACGGCGAAGGCCTGGTTCGATAACAACGAAGAGGAGCTCACAAGCTGGAGCGTATGTAAGACTAAACTTCGCAAGTTGTTTGGCCAACCTGCAGGCTGCCAGCGTGCTGCCAAGCAAGAACTTGCCTCGCGTGTGCTGACGCCTACTGAGTCGTACTTGACGTACATTCAGGATGTGCTGACCCTTTGCCGGAAGGTTAACGCCAAGATGACAGAAGCCGATAAGGTTGCGCACCTGCTGAAAGGGATCGCGGACGATGCGTTTAACCTGATCGTGTTTAAAAACTCTTCGACAGTCAATGAGATTATTACTGAATGCCGACGCTTCGAAGATGCTAAAAGCCGACGTATCGCCCACCAATTCGCCCGCCTTCCGAACACGGCAGCGACATCAACGTGTGAGGATGTTCATATGCCGACTCAGCCTTCAACATCCGAGACCATCACCCGAATTGTTCGACGCGAAATTGAAGCCGCATCGCCCGCACATTTAATGTGAGGAGAGCCCTGTGATGCCCCACCTACGATATCCCTTATACAATCCGTTGTTCGTCAAGAACTCGCAAACGTGGGCCTTCAAACCATCTGCTCTGTGAACCACCCTGACAGTTACCCTTCGGCCACCTTTAACCCTCTCCAACGCCGTTACCCAACTCCAAATTATCGCGATCCAAATGCGTGGCGGACGCCTGACGACAAGTCAATTTGCTTTCGATGTGGACGTGTTGGACACATTTCACGATATTGCCGAAGTCCTTGGCCCTAGTCTTCTCGACCCAGCTCATCCAGCTTCCGCTATCCACCCCGAAGCCAGCACCAGGTACCAAGCCAACCTGACCAAGGAACATCTGCCGAGGACCGAAAGTCCTCACATTTTTTCTCTCTCGCACCCACTACTCCTCGCGCATGCGCAGAAAGCGGACAACTCCAAATATGATGTGCAAGTTGCCGAGACCACTACTACCACCGCCCATTACAGCCGCTCGCCCTCCCCACGACGCCGACCTTCTCGGTCACCCCCACCACGCCGTTCCCCGTCTCCGTCTTACTCCCGGCGTTTTCCTTCGGGACGACGCCGACCTTCTCGGTCACCCCCACCACGCCGTTCCCCGTCCCCGTCTTACTCCCGGCGTTTTCCTTCGGGAAACTAACGGCTGCAGCTCCTGGAGGTGATGCTGCTATTCCGACCTGCTCTCCAATTCCTCTGTTGACGCTCCCTACCAATCAGAACTTGATTGACGTTGAAGTGGATGGCCTACCTGTTACTGCTTTGATTGACACCGGCGCCCATATTTCTGTTATGAGTTCTCACCTCCGCCGGCAGTTGAAAAAAGTTATGACCCCTGCCTCATCACGTGTTGTCCAAGTGGCCGACGGTGGTACGTCTCCCGTAGCTGGCCTTTGTACCGCACATGTCAGTGTAGCCGGCCGTCAAACTTGTTTTGTTCACCGTCCTCGTCTGCTGTTCCAATGACGTCATCCTCGGTCTTGACTTTTTGTCCGCCCACTCCGCCCTCATCGATTGTTCCGCTGGTACTGTACAGCTTGACCTATCAAGTGTAATTGATCAACCCAGACCAATCAAGAGTCGGCTCTGTTCTGCTGAGCACGTCCGTTTGCCGCCGCAAGCCGTGACTTGTGTTGCTGTGACGCCCTCTCCACCAGTCTCTGACGGCGATTATGTGCTCGCTCCCATCACCGCCGTTCTGTTGACGCACAGTGTTGGTTTGCCTCACACTGTTATAACTATAAGGGACAATCTTACTTGTCTTCCTGTGATTAATTTCGGACTGTGTACACAAGTGCTCCCACAAGGCATTTCACTCACTATGCTGACGCCCTCCTACGATTACGTTATCTCGACCTTGTCTCCTCCAGATGCTGGTCGCTCGCACACCACCGATATCCCGTCTTCTTCGCCAGGTCTGTCTCCTCCCGACCTGAAGAAAATGATTGCTCCAGACCTTTCGCCCCATCACGCTGACGATCTCCTTCGACTCCTCTTCTCTTATAGGGACGTCTTTGACCTTTGCGACCGTCCTCTGGGTCAAACCTGCACTGTCAAACACCGCATAAACACTGGCGATGCCCATCCGATCCACCGACGGCCATACCGCGTCTCTCGAGCTGAGCGCCGCATCATTCAAAAGGAGGTCGACAAGATGCTTGCCAAAGATATTGTTACGCGAACGAAGGATTAAGTACAGGAGACTATTTACAAGTATATTTACAAATGATAGATGCAGCGCTGGCCAGATCAGCCGATAGCTCGAGAGCCCAGAGCAGTTCGTCTTCTTCGTCTAGGCGCCCGCGCGCCTCGTTCAAACAACCAAATACCACACGCGTGTAGCATAATCCCCCGGCGGCAGAAGCGACGTCCCGGAGCGTCTAAATGTCATCACTGGGAGGGTGATACTGCTTCAGTCGTGTAACGTGCACGATATCACTGGACTGGGAAGCAGATGGGGCGTCAGGGGCGATCTCGTAGGTGACGGGAGTCACGGCACGAATCACTCGGTAGGGGCCTGTGTAACGAGACAGCAGTTTTTCTGACAGGCCGACCTGACGCGACGGAGACCATAGGAGCACCAAAGAACCAGGTGGGAAGTGCAGGTCGCGGTGTCGCTGGTCGTACAAACGCCGTTGACTCTCTTGGGAGTGCAGAAGGCGGCCACGGGCAATTTCCCTTGCGTGGGCAGCGCGGGCGACGGCGTCAAGTGCATATTCACTGGTGGGTGCTGCGTGAACAGGGAGGCTTGTGTCGAGGGGCAGTGCTGGTTCTCGGCCGAACAGAAGGAAAAATGGCGAATAACCGGCTGTGTCGTGGCGCGAGGAATTATACGCAAAGGTGACAAACGGTAGAGCGAGGTCCCAGTCACTGTGGTCGGAAGACACAAACTTCGCGAGCATGTCTGTGAGAGTGCGATTAAGACGCTCCGTGAGGCCATTCGTTTGCGGATGGTATGACGTGGATAGCTTGTGCCTCGTGGCACAGGACTGCAGGATGTCCGCAATAACTTTCGACAGGAATGTCCGGCCACGGTCTGTGAGAAGTTGTCGTGGAGCTCCATGTAATAAAATCACGTCGCGTAGAAGAAAATCGGCAACATCTGTGGCGCAGCTTGTAGGGAGCGCTCGGGTGATGGCGTAGCGCGTGGCGTAATCTGTGGCCACAGCGATCCACCTGTTCCCAGAGGTAGAAAGAGGAAAAGGACCAAGTAAATCTAAACCAACCCGAAAGAATGGTTCCGCGGGAATGTCAATTGGTTGAAGATACCCAGCAGGGAGCGTCGACGGTGTCTTGCGTCGCTGGCATTTCTCACACGCAGCTACGTATCTTCGAACGGAGCGAGCAAGGCCTGGCCAAAAGAAGCGTCGGCGGATCCGGTCGTAGGTACGTGACACACCGAGGTGACCGGCAGTGGGGAGGTCGTGAAGTTCGTGGAGAACAGCCGAGCGAAGGTGTTTAGGGATCACAAGGAGTAATGCTGGGCCGTCGGGGTGAACGTTGTGGCGGTAGAGTACGCCATCTTGAAGTGTGAATAAGCGAAGGGAGCTGTCGGCAAGTGACGATTCCAGGCGGTCAATGATGACACGCAAGGACGGGTCACGGCGCTGCTCGTCGGCGACATGGACCAGTGGAAAAACAGAGAGAACGCAGGCGTCGGTGTCAGTATCAGACGTAAGAGGTCGGGTCTTGGACTGGGTAGCGAGAGAGGCAATCGGCGTCCTGGTGTTGGCGTCCCGACTTGTACGTCACTGTGTAGGGATATTCTTGTAGTCGGAGAGCCCAACGACCGAGCCTACCAGTAGGATCCTTGAGCGACGAAAGCCAACACAGCGCATGATGGTCTGTGATTACTGAGAAGGGCTTGCCATACAAATATGGGCGAAACTTTGAAACAGCCCAGACGAGAGCAAGACATTCACGCTCGGTAATCGAATAGTTGCGCTCTGCAGTTGTCAGGAGTCGGCTAGCGTAGGCTATAACGCGGTCGTGTCCGTGTTGTCGTTGCGCTAAGACTGCGCCGATCCCATAACCACTGGCATCGGTTCGGACCTCTGTAGGTGCGGACGGGTCAAAGTGGGCCAAGATCGGTGGATTGGTCAGAATCGTGATAAGGCGTGAAAATGCGGCAGCCTGAGGGGAACCCCACGTAAAAGGCACGTCTTTCTTCAGAAGTTCAGTGAGTGGTCGAGCGATTGCTGCGAAATCTTTCACAAACCGTCTGAAATAAGAGCAGAGCCCCACAAAACTCCGGACGTCTTTGACAGACTGAGGTACAGGAAAAGCTGTTACTGCTCGAACCTTCTCCGGGTCGGGTTGTACTCCGGAAGCATCGACGAGATGGCCGAGCACTGTAATCTGTCGGCGCCCGAAGTGGCACTTCGATGAGTTTAATTGGAGCCCAGCCTTGCGGAAGACGTCAAGTATAGCTGCGACGCGCTCAAGGTGCGTCTCAAACGTAGGAGAAAACACAAGGACGTTGTCGAGGTAACAAAGGCAAGTTGACCATTTGAAACCTTGAAGCAGAGAGTCCATCATCCGTTCGAACGTGGCGGGGGCATTGCATAAACCAAACGGCATAACCTTAAATTGGTAGAGGCCATCTGGAGTGACGAAAGCGGTCTTTTCTTGGTCTTGCTCATCGACGGAAATCTGCCAATAACCAGATCGAAGGTCAATGGACGAAAAGTATTTGGCACCGTGAAGACAATCAAGAGCGTCGTCAATTCGTGGTAACGGGTAAACGTCCTTTTTAGTGATTCGGTTTAGGTGGCGGTAATCAACACAGAAACGCCACGTGCCATCTTTCTTTTTGACGAGCACCACCGGCGACGCCCAAGGGCTCGACGAGGGCTCAACAATGCCTTTGGCGAGCATCTTGTTGACTTCCTGCTGAATAACTTGCCGCTCTGCCGTGGACACGCGATACGGTCGGCGATGAATGGGAACAGCATCACCAGTGTTTATCCGATGCTTAACAAGGGACGTCTGACCAAGTGGGCGATTGTCAGTGTCAAATATGTCGCGATAGGAGAGCAAAAGGCGATATAGGGCGGCTGCTTGGCCAGGGGCGAGGTCCGGAGCGACCATGGGACGTAATGGGCCGTCGAGGTTCAAGGCATCCTGCGGGTAATCAGGAGGATCTGGAGACGCGTCGGCTGCAAAAGCAGTGACGTGGTCGTCTGTCACTGACCGGAGCGTGGCCACCGCTATGCCTTCAGGTAACACTTGCTTCGTCAAGCCAAAATTGACAACGGGGAGACACATCCGATTAGCGGCAAGAGTAACGACGGAGTGTGGCACAGAGATGTCGCGCGCCAGGAGGACATCACGAATAGGGGCGACGACATAGTCGCCATCAGGCATGGTTGCCGTTGAGGCCAATTCGACGAAGGTTAGGGCTTTTGGAGGTAACCGAACAAACGCTGTAGTGCATAGGGTGTGCGGTTGTTCGGGGCGAACGTCGGAAACAAGAGGAAGCTCGAGGCACAGCGTACCGGTGGAACAGTCGATGAGGGCAGAATGCGTCGTCAGAAAGTCGAGCCCGAAGATTAGGTCATGAGGGCAACTGGTCAGCACGGAGAACAGGACGGGAACTTGGCGGCCAGCAATTCCTACGCGAGCAGTGCACATACCACAGACGGCAACAGTGGCGCCATTGGCGACGCGTTTTCGTCTGCAGCGGCTGCGGCAAATAGTTTCGCTTTAACTCCTTGCAAAGCTGTTGAAGATGATGACCACCGGCTACATCACGATGGACGGACTATTTGTTGGCGACCAGCTCACTGGCGAAAAAATAATCGGGATGTGCCCGCGGCAGTGAAAGATGTGTCTCAGACGAAGATGCGCGCTGCAAAGAAAGTTGCAAAGCCTTCACCGCTGTGAGCTATAATCAGTCCATTAGCGAGATGGCAGCTTTTGCGAGTTCGAGTTCATTCTTTATTTTATCACGTACATATGAAGTTTCACATAAGTGGTATTTCGCACTGCCCTTCTACAAAGTAGAAACAGAATTGCTGATTCACTCACTCAGTAAATAAAGGTGTGTTGGTAGTAAGCATTATTTTATTGTTTTCTTGATACCCTCGATAATTCGACTTCGGTTAATTCGGAATTCGGACATTCGGACATCAAGGAAGTCCGACTCATCGCGACCCGATAGCGAGCGAATACGTTCGCCCCAGGCTATGACACCATCGCCTAGTCGTTCACGTGTACAGTCACGCGAACGGTGGCGCGCTCGGACGATCCGTGTTCGTCCATACCGGTGCCCCGCTCTGAGCCACACGAGACGTCTCGCGAAGCGTGGATCGGCGCACGCGCGGGACGTCCGCGTCGCTCACCGATCCCAACCCAAAAAGGAAGCGCCTTCGACCTTGCTCTCCCAAGTCACCCCGCCGTTCGGCGGCGCTAGCATCGTGACACTCGCGCCATCTCCCGCAATGCGCCGCAACCACCACGACCGCTGCCGGGCTTAGCCACGCGGAGAAGCCGGACTACAGGAGACATGCGGGGAAAACAACATCAGGGGACGCGTGAGAGTCGCGCATCCCCACAGCGCTTAGGAATTTTCTCTTCGGCTTTCTTACCGTTCGGCTTTCTTCCAGGCTTTCTGCAGTCCACGGCGACTGCAGAAGTGGCACCTTGCGCTTTCTCCCGCGTTCCGGTGCACGCACGGTTGAAGCGAGCGAATAAACAGGCGCTGAGCCGTACTCCCTCAAGGGCTGCAGAAAATAGCGCCAACCTTTTCCCTTCTCACAACGAGTGGCAAACGAGCAGGCTGGCAGGTAAAAAAGGGACGTGAGTGCGCAGTACGCGCTCTCGAACTTATGCGCGCAGCCCTCAGAAGGCGCTGCGATGCAGTTTCGTGTTTCGTCGTCGCTCCCGTGGTCTCTACACTTTTGCACTTGACTGTACCCTAATTGAATGTGTTGCTTGGATATATTTGGTTCATTGTTGCGTGGAAGCATAATCACAAACTTTAAATGGGACGGTGAGCCAGATGAGGGACAGCGCCTGTCTCTTGTCTTTCTCAATGTCCCGTCTAAAGTTTGCGTTTATTATTCCACGGAAGCAATAGAAGTGATTGGACAAATAAAATTATTTATAGGTCCCAGTATATGCGATAGACATAGTGACCATGAAATAGACTTGGCAGTATTTGCTCGGCAAGAATTGCCGATCGGGCATGAGAATGAAGACACAGAATTAGGCTTCGCTTTAATAAAGAAATTATTCGTTCTGAGCTGTATATTTGTTGCACTGAAGCTATTTAGGTACCCTATGTTGTTTCTCTGTGTAATTTCGTAGAGAAACAGAGCTGCAGCCGCCAGCACATCTGTAGGGGTGGGACGATTCATTTCTTCTGTGTGAACTGTTTGGCAAGAGACAGCAGCAGCAACCATGGTCAGCTATTTCCGGGAGGGTTCACCTAAAAGCTACGTTTTAAAATGAACAATTAATGCACCTTTGTTGAACAAACCGCTTTGGTACACAGTGTTCCTATCTACACCAATACACTTATAAGATAGTTGACCAATACAGGCTGTTAGTGTATCCATAGGCGCCGACTAAAAAGGGGCTCCGGGGCTCGAGCCCCCCCCCCCCCCCCCCCCCCGGTCCTAAAATGACATTACCATAGTCCTAGCTAGCTGTTACCCGCATATGTTATTTATATGTTATTGTGGCTAAAAGCTAACTGCATCATTGTTGACGCGGTAGTGCACGGCTTTTATTCATACTATCGCTTTATTTCTGAATATTCTGATAATAGGTAAACAAGTGCATTAGAAGCACCAAGGGCGGCTACCTCATCCATATTTTTTTTCACCCCCCTTCAACATATTATTTTAATTTCCAGTGTGAGCACCATGCACAGACACATTATATTTCAATGTGTACACCGGACAAAATTTATCATATTTTGAAAGAGAAAGAGGTAGCCAACTAACAATTATTTCTAATTATATGGATAGCGTATATGTCTAGAGAATGAATATGTTGCTGTATGTTCAACTTGCTACAAATTGCTTTGCGCCTTTTTTTGACACTGAAAAAAACCTGCAGAATTCAGTGACCCCTTCGGCAGAATCTTTTATCAACGGTGTGTGAAATACACGTCATTGATACATGTCTCAGCATTGCTTCTCTTTCCAGTAGGTAATGCTGGCGACTCATAAAAAAAAAACTTATAATAATTTACAACATATATTGAGGATGGAAACATCGCAACGTGCATGCAAGGCCACAAATATATATAATTAACTTACAAGTAACCGAAGTGAGGCCAAGCCGGATTCACTCGAAATCGGAATCAATAGCAGTCATACGCAGCAGAGCTTCTATACCAGGACTCAGAAAAAAGAAGAGGCTGCAGTTTTGCCGGAAAGGCGAAGCAGTATTAATGATAGCGAAGCGTGAGACAATTACACGAAAAAGATTCTTCCCGTATAAATCCTTGTAAGAGCCGCACCCCCAACTTGAAAGCAAATATATTTTTTTTTAAATCCAACCGAGAAGCAATCGCGTTCAGCGCGATTCCGATCACGCTTCACTGCGAATTTTCCCGCGCAGCGTACTTTCGCGCGTCGCAACTATATAAAAAAAAAGTCGGTTATAACTTAAGAAGACAGGCCCTGACCACTGAAGCGCAGCAGCCGATTTCCACCGCGGCTAAAGAAATAGTCCCGCTGACGCGACTCGGCTCAGCGATCGAAACGCGGGCTGCCAAGTCCTCTGTCGGCGGGGTCACCGGCCGCCCGGCTCATGACGTCAGTCTAGAGTGTACGCCCATTGGTGGACGCTCGTGTGCATCCGCCTTTGAGGGGCAAATGCCGTTGCCTTCTAAAGTTGTACACGACTATAGATGGGGAGAGGAGGCGATCGCGGAGGTTTACGAGAGGATTTCATACTCGTAGTTGGAAAAATTAGATAAAATTACCCGGTCCCTTGTAAGGCTCGTCAAAATTGCCGCAGAAAAGTGCGGCCCTCACACGAGTCTGTACGTTGGTTATATCGCCTCTATGAATTGTCACATTTACTCACTAATTAAAATAACAAACATCGTGCAATGCACGGACCATGTAAACCTGTAAAGTGACCACGAGCAGTCGCTATCACAACGCTGGCATTATGATGAACGCCGGAAGCGGGGGCGAACGGTTCGTACAGTTATGCGATTCACCGCGACTCCAAAAATTAGATTCATCATTATCATCTGCATATTTTTATGTCCGCTACAGAACGGCTTCTGTCAGCGATCTCCAATTACCCCTGTCTTAACTTAGGCTATGCGATCTGCAACTCTTGGGGCGCGGAAAAACAGCTTAAGAAGGAAGACAGCGCTCATGAAGTTAGCAGCCATCCCTGCTTGCCCTTGATCATTGCACCCCCAATGATTACCAACAACTGGATACGGCACGCGGGCCGCGTAAGCGTCAACCGCACACAGTAATTTGCAGCTGCGGCAGGGCTAGATGAGAAGACGCGTGCTATCCTTCCCATGCGTGCATTTGATCACGTGACCTCCAACTAAACAGAATATTGAGCGCGTTGGAAGATAATGTCCACCAAGCCGCCATACTTTTCGACTCAGTGTTACGGGCTTTTTCTTGCACCCACAGTGTATGGGACGCTCACTTACATGACTTTTGGACTTTATATGGAATATCATGGCGACGACGACAGCGAAAATTTGCCTGGGGTGTCGATAAGAATGCTGTCGCAGTAAAAGGAAAAATAGAAAACAGGCGTCGAGCTCGCTTCTACCGCGGCTGCGGACGTTGCAATGTGCACCGGCTACAAACACAGCATGAGCGCCAACGACAAAACCAATAGTGGGCACCTCGCTTGTCGGTACTTCGCCAGAACCCGTCTGACGCTGAAAAGGAAGCGTATTATCCACCGTATATAAGCACCAGCGGAAACATAATACTATAGCACGTGGGTTGACAGCGCACGCGAAGGGACCAGCCATTTCGGATAGCCCAAGCTTAAACTCGGCGCAGACAACTCCAAAATGAAGCGCGTGACCCACATATGTATGGCAGAGGCAGGAAAAGTAGAAGTTGAGGACCCGTGTATTCTAGCCTGCTAGGTGAAAGAAGACTCCACGCCGCTATCAAGAAGGTTCCTCAGCTCACGTGTTTCCATCTGCGAGTGACATGTACCGCCAGAGGTTCTATGAAGTACTTGACACAGTGCTGTCTTCGTTAAACAACAGGTATCCTCCTGATATGTGGCAGCATAAGTCCCACATTGAGCAGCTTGCCATAGGGAAGACGAAGCATATATAACATAGCTCTACGGTGACGACCTTGAACCAGGACGCCTGATTTTGCACAGAGATATGCTGATTGACATTTTAAGCCAGCAAAGGTCGGCATAATTGCACACATTTGGGGACGTCGTGCACATGTTTACGGGGGTCGAGGGCAAACACCTGCGAAACCTTTTGCCGGAAATGGCCAAGCTAAAGAAATTGCGTCGGCCATACCGGTCTCGTCGACCACATCCGAGAGGTCCTTTTCTTGCCTTCGGCGACTGAAAATGTACTTGCGGTCGACGACTGGACAAGCCCGTTTGAACTATCTGGCAATTTTTTCACGCCCACGAAGAACTCTCCCGCAAAATCAATTTGATTAAGACTGCCGACGACTTCATTTCCAGATCAAGTGCCCGAACGAACACTTTTTCAATGATGTTGAAATCATCGCATCAGACAACGAACTGATGTGTTTAATGGGAGAACGACACCAATTTACAAGTCAAGAGAAACCACCTGGCTTAGAAAACAACGCAAAAAGTTATACAAAAGAACGAAAATGGGGTCCATAACAGCGCAAGCAGAGTGATGGCATTTGGGTAAGAAAAGACGCGTGGTAGCGCCATTTTTAAAACTCTCTAGTCTATCTGTGCATTTTCCTTATTAATTTTTATTCGGCGTATGCTGCATTTGCCTTTCAATAACACAATCCACGTCGTTCCTATATTTGCTATCGAGTCCTCTCGCGCTTTTGAGATATCGCTGTCTTATTTTATTTGTTAATATGTTTATTTTTTGGGGCACCTGATTATTTTTTCCTCTATAATCCTTTGTTCTGCCTCCGGAAAATAAACGAAACCACTGGAATAAGGCATGCTTTGACATGTAATGAAACTGTGGCGTTATGGAATCACATTATACTTATGCTAATAATTCTAGTCATAAGTTGTGTTCAGAAATTGTTATATATCGTTTAATGTTTATATATGTTATGTCTTCTCAATAACTGACCTTTCGTCAGGAAAAACATTCTTGATTGTATCTTTTGTATTACATGTTTTACAAGGCGTTACATTGCTTTTTCATAGATGTGTACTTGTGCTACTTAATACACACAAAACGCATGTATCTCCCTAACGTGTTTAACTGAATCCGCTTGTCGCATAGCTCAACCAAGAGACGCCAGTCTCTTGGCGGTGCGTGGGGACTCGGGCTGTAAACCTGAATTGTCTCCTACTCTGAGGTCTTGCAAAGACTCATATAAGCTCGTCACTTTACTGTTATTAAAGGTTATATATATATATATATATATATATATATATGTGTGTGTGTGTGTGTGTGTGTGTGTGTGTGTGTGTGTGTGTGTGTGTGTGTGTGTGTGTGTGTGTGTGTGTGTGTGTGTGTGTTTGCATACATGGGTGAGGTTCGGAAAGCTGGTCTGGCCCCCCCGCCCATGGGAAAATGAAAACTTTCCGCCTATGTCCTCGCATGATGTGATTCTGGGGATTGACCAATGTTGACTGCAGGACGGGAGAACTCCGTGTCGACACCAGTGTTTCGCCTGTGCTCTTTGAAGGTGCAACTTGCCCGGAGAGTGTGTTTTGCGTGTCTGATGATACAGTTGTACGTGCCCGCCTTGTCCGCGATGCGTGTTGCCGTCGCCTGTTCATCTCCGACTCCTATCTCGTTCGATGCTGCAGTGGAACCTGTACATCGGAATTGCCTCAAGAAAAACGTGTTAGTTCCGCACTGCTTGGTCTCAGTGACCAATGGATGCGCGGGGCTGTGGGCGCTAAGCTGTTCCACTGAAGCGGCAGTGCTACCGCAAGGCCTAAAGATTGCCACGTTTCAGGAAGACTCGCCTATATCGGTGGCAGTACTTACAGAGCTACCCGATGGAGGAGCAACCATGGTGTCTCGAGCCCCGGGAGCTCGAAGATACTTTCCGTGATTGATAAATCACTCAGTGATCACGAGCGTCGAGTGTTTATGGCCCTACTTAAGAAACACACCACGGTATTCGACTTTGCCTAGCACGATGGCCCGCCATCGATTCCTGCGTCCAGAACTCGTCACCGCATCGACACTGGAGCCGCCCAGCCAATCCAACAAAAACCCTATCGTGTGTCCCCGTCAGAACGCAAGATAATCAGCGATCAAGTCCAAGGAATGCTATGCAAAGGCGTCATACGAGAATCATCTATTCCGCAGCCCCCGTGATATTGGTGAAGAAGAAAGACGGCACGTGGCGGTTCTGCGTTGATTATCGTCGCCTAAACGCCGTTACTAAGAAAGATGTATATCCGCTCCCACGAATGGACCTTTTTCCAATTCAGCTATGCGCATGCGCGTACCCTCGCCCCAGCTGCATTCCACGCCGCGCAGTCATTATCGCAGGGCAGGTGTACGTGCGAAGTGAGTGCGTGAACCCTTGCATGATCCGCGGCAAATTCCTGAGCTTGAGGGGCTGAACATTAATTTTTCTCGTGTTCTGGGCGAGGATATTGGTTAAAGGAAACACTTAGCAGTTAGTAGGAAAGACTGCAAGCACTTTTGTCGATGAAAACGACTCCGTGAACTAACGCTCAAGCGATAGGTGCAGCGTTTGCGACGAATCTCATGCCGGGCACTTGCTGTACTGTCGATTGCACAAACCGGCGTGAAATGGTGAACGTATTGTACGGGAGTGGAGCCCACTGTCAAATAAAAAAAAAAATGTCACAGTTTCGCCCTAAGGGCGAAGCAATGAATGCGATAGCAACACAGCAATGTCATACGAAGTAAGGTGAGCGGCTTTGGTAGCAATATGAATTGTAGTAAACATGAGCTGATTAAGTAAGCAGGTGTGCTGCGGCGTAAGTAGACCGACATGAAGAGAGACTCGATGACCACGAGAAGGCGCGTGTGAAACGGTGGTGTTGATGAGAAGCGCTTCCCGTGGGCAGCGCGTGCGAAGGGACACACCTGTAGCGCTGCACTGCCGATCCGGGCAGCATTGCGTGTGTAGCGTGCGTTGGAAAATGTGGCCCGACTATTACGAACTGAATGAACAAGCGTGGTGTGAGCGCGCACAAACACGAAGAGATCACACTGAATGACAGCAGACAACGACTGTCAAAACGCTGGCAGCAAGCATACGCCGCAGCGGGCGAAGGTACGTGCGGTCTATCGCTTCAACGGAAACTGAACTGCGAATGCACGGCGCTTAAAGGTCAGAGCCGTGTGGAGATAAGAGACGGTGCGAGCGAGCGACGAGCGCGGTTGTTGGCAGAGAAGTGCCCCCCCCCCCCGCTTCCTCCGGCTCCGGCGCTGGCTTCCCGCTTCCTTGCTTGCGCGTGGGAGAGATAAGAGACTGCGGACGAGCGACGAGCGCGGTTGTTGGCAGAGAAGTGCCCCCCCCCCCCCCCCTGCTCCCTCCGGCGCTGGCTTTCCGCTTCCTTGCTTGCGCGTGGGAGATTGAGTGCGTTCGCTCTCCGTGATAGCGCGCGTCCCCGCACGCTTCCTGTCGGGCATACGGCGCGCGGCGAAAATTTTATCTATAGGGAACCTCACGGCGACGGCGACGGCGACGACCACGGCGACGACCACGGCGACGACGACGGCGACGCCGACGGCAGAAATCCGGTGCAAGTGTCCATATAATTGCTATCGCAATAAAAAAATGTCACAGTTTCGCCCTAAGGGCGAAGCGATGAATGCGATAGCAACACAGCAATGTCATACGAAGTAAGGTGAGCGGCTTTGGTAGCAATTTGAATTGTAGTAAACATGAGCTGGATTAAGTAAGCAGGTGTGCTGCGGCGTAAGTAGACCGACATGAAGAGAGACTCGATGACCACGAGAAGGCGCGTGTGAAACGGTGGTGTTGATGAGAAGCGCTTACCGTGGGCAGCGCGTGCGAAGGGACACACCTGTAGTGCTGCACTGCCGATCTGGGCAGCATTGCATGTGTAGCGTGCGTTGGAAAATGTGGCCCGACTATTACTAACTGAATGAACAAGCGTGGTGTGAGCGCGCACAAACAAACATGAATAGATCACACTGAATGACTGCAGCCAACGACTCTCAAAACGCTGGCAGCGGGCGAAGGTACGTGCGGTCTATCGCTTCAACGGAAACTGAGCGGCGAATGCGCATAAAGGTCAGAGCCGTGTGGAGATAAGAGACGGTGCGGTCGAACGAACGACGAGCGCGGTTGTTGGCAGCGTAGAAGTGCGCCCCCCCCCCCTCCTTCCGGCGCTGGCTTCCCGCTTCCTTGCTTGCGCGTGGGAGAGATAAGAGACTGTGCGGACGAGCGACGAGTGCGGTTGTTGGCAGAGAAGTGCCCCCCCCCCCCCTGCTCCCTCCGGCGCTGGCTTTCCGCTTCCTTGCTCGCGCGTGGGAGATTGAGTGCGTTCGCTCTCCGTGATAGCGCGCGTCCCCGCACGCTGCCTCTGGGGCATACGGCGCGCGGCGAAGATTTTATCTATACGGAACCTCACGGCGACGCCGACGGCGACGGCGACGCCGACGGCAGAAATCCGGTTGAAGTGTCCATATAATTGCTATCGCAATAAAAATACCCCATGTTATCAGTGAGTTATCACGCGATTCTTGCTGAGTGAGGGAAGCCTGCGTTCTGGTAACAGCATATTCTTCCACCGCGCAGCATGACACTAGCGCTGTGATTATTGCCCTTCTCGCTGTGTACGACTGACTCGGAAGTCACGGCCATGTTTTAATCTACGGGTATGTATACCGCGCGGATTTTACCATTGGCTGAAGAAAGCGTTACCGCATGCAGACGGCAATAGCTGTACGGTTACGTGGGGCCAAATGAAAAGAAGAATCTCGCCACACAGCCGATAAGAATGCATCGTGCGAGGCCAAAGCGACACAATCGCGGTGCCGCATTATACAAAACTCGCGAGTCTTACTTTTCGCAGGCAAATGAAGCTTTACGCGCCTGACAAAACAACGTGTTGTGTCCACTTACCTTCTACTTAGCCCCCCGTACTGTGTTGCGTCCGCTTAGTCCCCAGTACCATGCCATATACGATACATATCTCGAGATAAAACAACACTTGCCCTGCAGCACACTCGCAGTACGTGTGCAGAAGTTTTGCACGTTGTTTTTTCATCATAGTGAGCTCTTTGCATGCCCGCTATTGAGGGCAAGCAAGTACGTGCATGCGTATGTTGACCGCCTCCTTCAAGTCGAGTCACTCTGAACGACCGGTCGAGTTTATCGTGAAGAAAGTCCTACCGCGGCGCGTTTGACGATCACACAGGCCTTCGCCAGTTGAATCAAAGTACTGACCAAGCTGTTGAAGAATAAAAGCTGGTGCATCTCTCAAATATTGGTTACAAACGGCCTGCACGTTGCATCAGCATGTTGCCGTCGCGTCGGTAAATATTGTAAAATGTGTTATTGCTACACGTGAGAAAATAGGCGCGCGCTTGAGCAGGACGATGAGAAGCTACTTCAACAACACAAGCGACAGAAAAAAAAAAGATGTCGCAGTTTCGCCCGAAAGGCGAAGCATCAATTGCGATAGCAAATTGGTAGAGAGCTACTCGGAGTAGGGATAGTAGAGTAGTTTTATCGGCCGCATAAACTTGGACACATTCACTTTCTAACTGAATTTACAAGCGTGGTGTCATCGCGCGCAAGCAAACATGAATAGATCACGCTGAATGACCGCAGACAACGACTGTCAAAACGCTGGCGCGGCCGCTGCAGCGGGCGAAGAATCGTGCGGTCTATCGCTTCAACGGAAACTGAGCGGCGAATGGACAGCGCATAAAGGTCAGAGCCGTGTGGAGACACGGCCGGGCTCGACTGGCGCGAGTGCGCGCGCCAGTCGAGCCCGGCCGTGGTGGAGATAAAGAGACGGTGCGGGCGACGGCCACCACAGCCAGTGCAAGCGTATTTGTTGGCAGAGTAGAAGCTGCTCCCCCCGTCCCTCCCGCGCTGCCTCCCCGCTTTTTTTTTTGCTTTCGCGTGGGAGATTGCGTTGCCAGTTCTCCTTGCGCTGGGTTGCAAGATAAATAAGCTATTGGTGCCGTAGCACAGCGTCGCCCCGCCTCCCTCCCCCCCATACCCCCACGGCCTTTTGGGCGACAATCGCCTTTGCTTTCCGCCGTGCGTTGGCTCTCCGTGATAGCGCGCGTCCCCCGCGCGCTTTTTTACTCGCGCATACGGCGCGCGGCGACGATTTTATTGCCCTTGGAATCTATACGGAACCTCACGGCGACGGCGACGGCAGAAATCCCGTTGAAGTGTCCATATAATTGCTATCGCAATAAAAAAAGCAGGGACGGCCGTCGCGAGAGACTGCTTGGTCAAACGCTACCACGCTCTGCGTAGACATAGAATAAAGACCAACTTTGCGTAGAGGCGAGAAGCGGCGGGAGCGTGTCTTGCCCGTCAAGTTTAGTTGAAGTGGCGGCCGCTAGAGGGGTCGCTTACTGGAAAAAGGTAGGGTGCCTCGATGCCAGCGCGGCGCTGGCATCGAGGCACCCTTGATGTTTCCGACGCACCCCCGATGCACCCTCGATGTGCCTGATAAGGTTAGAAGATAATCTGTTCTCATTGACACAGTGTATTGAAATAGCAGAAAAGGAACACAGGCCCCTATGGCTTGCATTTCTGGATATCAAGGGAGCCTATGACAGTGTAATCCAAAAGGATTTGTGGGACATACTGGGCACTCTAGATGTGGAAGATGGAGTAAGAAATCTTTTAAAAGATATCTATAAAAGTAACAAGGTGCTTATAAAATGGGAAAACAAGGTATCTGGGCCTATAGAGATACAGCAGGGGCTTAGGCAGGGGTGCCCTCTGTCACCTCTGTTGTTCATGCTGTATTTACAAGGATTAGAGAAAAAATTAGAGAGGAGCGGACTTGGCTTCAACCTTTCCTATTTCAAGCAAGGAGAATGGATTAAACAGTCATTACCAGGACTGATGTATGCGGATGACATTGTACTTATGGCTGACAGCAAGGAAGACTTGCAGAGATTAATGGACATCTGTGGTAAAGAGGGAGGTAGCTTAGGTTTGAAGTTTAGTAAAGAAAAATCGGCAATCATGCCTTTTAATGATAATCAGGGCAGCGAGCATAGGATACAGGTGGTTACGCTGGAGGTGGTGGATAAGTACAAATATCTTGGAGTGTGGATAAACAATGGGGCTGAGTACCTAACGGAACATGAAAAATATGTGACGGCTAAAGGTAGCAGAAATGCAGCTGTGATGAAAAATAGGGCACTGTGGAATTACAATAGGTACGAAGTGGTGAGAGGGATTTGGAAAGGGGTGATGGTCCCTAGTTTGACTTTCGGCAATGCGGTCCTGTGCATGAGATCAGAGGTTCGAGCAAGGTTGGAAGTTAAGCAGCGAGGGGTAGGTAGGCTGGCTCTGGGAGCACACGGAAATGCACCAAATCAGGGGGTACAGGGTGACATGGGATGGACGTCATTCGAGGGCAGGGAAGCCAGCAACAAGATAGAATTTGAGGAGCGCGATTGAGAGAAATGGCAGAAAAGCGGTGGGCAAGGAGAGTTTTCAGTTATTTGTACATGAGGAATGTTGATACAAAATGGAGGAAGCTGACCAGAAAACTGTCAATCAAATATTTGGACTGCAGGAGGGGTGCAAACCAGGAAACAGCGGTTAAGAAAAAGGTTAAGGAAACAGAGAGGGGTCTGTGGAAAACAGGGATGCAGACGAAATCAGCACTGGGCACATACCGAACTTTCAAGCAAGAAATTGCCAAAGAAAATATCTACGATAAATCTAGGGGAAGCACTTTGTTGTTTGAAGCCAGGACGGGAGTATTGCGGACTAAGATGTACCGAGTCAAGTACCAAGGTATAGACACGTTGTGCTGTGCGTGTGGAGAAGAGGAAACACCTCATACTTTTCTGTAAAGGGCTTAACCCTACAGTACAAAGCGACGGGGCTCATTTTTTTAAAGCATTGGAGTTTAGGGACAGTGAAGGCAAAATAGACGTTAAGCGGGTAGAAATAACCAAACAGAGGTTATCTGATTGGTGGATAAAATCAAGGCAGGGGTGAAATTTCACCCACCACAAAGTACAAAATATGTTAATAGTCATGGCTAGGTGGCGTATGCCACCGCCCGGTTTAAAGGGTTTAGCCTCATCCATCCATCCATCCATCCATCCATCCATCCATCCATCCATCCATCCATCCATCCATCCATCCATCCATCCATCCATCCATCCATCCATCCATCCATCCATCCATCCATCCATCCATCCATCCATCCATCCATCCATCCATCCATCCATCCGTCCGTCCGTCCGTCCGTCCGTCCGTCCGTCCGTCCGTCCGTCCGTCCGTCCGTCCGTCCGTCCGTCCGTCCGTCCGTCCGTCCGTCCGTCCGTCCGTCCGTCCGTCCGTCCGTCCGTCCGTCCGTCCGTCCGTCCGTCCGTCCGTCCGTCCGTCCGTCCGTCCGTCCGTCCGTCCGTCCGTCCTAGAAAAAGGTCCATTGACGATGCCATCGACTGCCTCTTTGCGGCATCTTACTTTTCCTCTATTGATTTACGGTCAGGTTACTGGCAAATTCCTATGCACAAGGACGACAGAGGAAAGACAGCATTTGTTACGCCCGACGGGCTGTTTGAGTTTAACGTGATGCCTTTCGGGTTGTGTAACGCGCCCGAAACGTTCGAAAGGTTCATGGAGACGATATTATGCGGCTTGAAATGGAAAGTTTGCATGTGCTACTTAGACGACGTTGTGATCTTCGGGCGAACATTTAGTGAGCATAACAAACGTTTGGACTTGGTCTTGAACTGCTTGGATAAAGCGGGTCTTGTGCTCAATTAAAAAAAAATGCCGTTTTGGGGAACGACAAACTCGTGTGCTAGGACATCTCGTCGCTAAAGAAGGCATCCGACCAGATCCACAAAAGACTGCGGCCGTAGAAGCATTTAAGGTACCCAGCTCTGTCAAGCAGTTAAGAAGTTTCTTGGGCTTATGCTCCTACTTTCGCCGAATTATTCCCCGGTTTGCTGACATGGCTCATCCCCTTACACGCCTTCTCCAAAAAAGCGTTCCATTTGAGTGGACTGCAGATTGCGACTCATCGTTTCGCCAGCTGAAGTTCCTGTTGACGTCCCAACCAATTATTCGCCACTTTGATCCTTCATCACCAACTGAGATTCACACCGATGCCAGTGGCGTAGGCATCGGCGCTGTGCTAGTTCATGGTATTGGCGACAGTGAGCACGTGATTTCGCACGCTAGCCGGTCCTTGAGCCGTTCCGAGCGCAAGTACACAGTGACCGAACAAGAGTGTCTGGCGGTCTTCTTCGCAGTGCAACGGTTTCGTTCGTATCTCTACGGGCACCCCTTCACTGTGATAACGGATCAACATTCGCTATGCTGGCTTGTGAATCTGCGGGATCCCTCAGGACGACTAGCGCGCTGGGCCCTCCGCCTACAGGAATACGATTTCATTATTTGCTACAAAAGTGGCCGGCAACATGCTGACGCTGATTGTCTCTCTCGGATGCCACTTCCAACAACTGAATGCGATGCAGAAAACTTTGATGAATACATTGCTTTTGTGTCCCCGGCATTTCCGGATATCGGTACCGTCATATCCGAGCAGCACAAGGACGAGAGCTTACAACCGGTCTTCGCAGCAGCACAGGAGTCACCTGCAGGCAGTCGCTTTCGCCTACGCGATGGTGGCGCGCTGTGTAAGAAGAGCTACTCGACCACCGGTGCATGCTACCTTTTAGTTGTCCCCAAGAACCTTCGCAGCTAAGTATTATACGCCATGCACCATGACCCAACTTCCGGTCATCTTGGTTCCACACGTACGCTCTACCGGGCTCAAGAACGTTTTTACTGGCCTAAGATGCGGAAGGATATCGAACGGTACGTCGCCAGCTGCTCTCAATGCCAGCGCTACAAGCGTCCTCCACAAGCGCCACACGGCCTGCTTCAATCAGTTCCCCCTTCTAGCGTCCCCTTTGAGCAAGTTAGTATAGAATTTCTGGGCCCTTTCCCGCGATCCTCCAACGGCAATCGTTGGGTTATCGTTTGCGTAGCCCACCTTACCCGCTATTGCGAGACCGCCGCGTTGCCGTCGGCCACAGCTACAGAAGTTTCTATCTTCTTGCTGGCTCACGTTATACTCCGACATGGACCTCCTCGCATAGTAATCAGCCATCGTGGGCGACAATTTACCGCGGACGTATAGTTGAAGAAACACTTCGTTTGTGTTCATGTAGCCTCCGCCATTCTACGCCCTACCATCCACAAACTAATGGTCTGGTCGAGCGCACAAACAGAACGCTTGCCAACATGCTGTCCATGTACGTCGATTCGGCACACAAGAATTGGGACAGTATCTTGCCTTTCATTACCTATGCCTTCAATACCGCGAGACACGAGACTACTGGGTGCTCACCGTTTTTCCTTCTTTATGCTCGTCCGCCGCGCTACACCCTCGACACCATATTGCCCTACTTCGCTCATGACAACGAGTCAATTGATGAGACCCTCTGTCGAGCAGAAGAAGCGCGACGCCTCGCTAGGCTACCGCACCCTGGCATCGCAGGACCGGTCCAAGATACGCTATGACGGGCGTCACCGCCACGTTTACTTCGATCCTGGTGACCTTGTGTGGCTCTGGACGCTGTTGCGGAAGCGTGGCTTGTGCCAGAAGTTTCTCGCCCACTACGTCGGCCCCTACGTTATTCTGGAGCGCCTCAGCGAACTATCGCATTGCGCGTCTCACGAGCAGTGGACGACGCTCGGCCAAGGCTTAAGTGACACACTTCGCGCGTCTGAGGCGTTACAATCCACGAGATGACTGACTCGCCCGGCGGACCTCGTCTGCCAGCGGGGAAATGTTACGGGCTCTTGCCATGGACCACGGCTGCAGCGCAGACAACCACATGGGAGGAAGAGGAGAACGACGTGAGCCAAGCTGCCTCGGGACGGCGCTCGAAACGCTCTCATCAACCAGATTCATCTGGTGCGACCTCAAACACCTCGTGTGTAACAATATTATTATAATTATTAGGCATTTTATTTGCTGTTGGATTCCTCTGGCTAAAGCAAGGAAATCGCATATTATGCAAAGTGCTCCCCCCCCCCCCTTCCCCCCCTGGCAGAGATCCCGGGTGCGTTACTGGTCTATGCGGGCGCTTATCGTCGAGATTCGTAGGCTAGCCCATAACTGCAACTTCCGTTCGATGTTGTAGCGAGTGCTGAGGGATCGCATCGTTTGCGGAGCGCGGTCGAAAACCTTGCAGAAACAGTTACTAGCGAAGAAGGACTTGACTACTTCGGAAGCCGAAGCACTTGCTCTATATAGCAGCAGAAAGCGCAGAGCCATGTTCGCTACAGATGGACAGGCAAGATGACGTCGGTGCTCAACTTTCAGCGGAAATTGAAACCCGCCATAATAAGGAATGAGCCATGCATGTTATCGCAACAATGCAGCTGCTGTGGCAGCAGTGGCGTACCAACTATTTCTCGAGTGGGGGCAAACCACGAAACAATCTGATCTCTCTCTCTCTCTCTCTCTCTCTCTCTCTATATATATATATATATATATATATATATATATATATATATAGAGAGAGAGAGAGAGAGAGATCAGATTGTTTCGCGGTTTGCGAATTACTATTACAATAAGTGAGAGTGCCTGGACATGCGTCAGTTATTTTTATATATAACAGGCATATGCTTGTTTATCAATCCTACATGGTGAACAATGGGAGCTCGAAAAATTATTTGAATTAAAATTTATTTTATGCAACTACATAAAATCTCAAGATGCCGCCCGGGAAAAAGGCAATTAGTGCCTCACAGAGGTCCCGGATTCCGCCCAGTAGCAGGAGCACAGCGCACATAAAAAATGCACATTTGATACAAACAATTTTAATAACTAAACAAAGTATTGTGCTTGGTGTTTATGTCTACACCATAAATTAAATTAAATTAAATTATGGGGTTTTACGTGCCAAAACCACGATCTGATTATGAGGCACGCCGTAGTGGGGGACTCCGGAAATTTGGACCACCTGGGGTTCTTTAACGTGCACCTAAATCAAAGTACACGGGTGTTTTCGCATTTCGCCCCCATCGAAATGCGGCCGCCGTGGCCGGGATTCGATCCCGCGACCTCGTGCTCAGCAGCCCAACACCATAGCCATTGAGCAACCACGGCGGGTTACACCATAAATGTATCACTAGTTTAGGTAATAGTATTGCCGAGGTTATACTCACCGAAGTGCACTCATCATAAATTACTTTCAATATTCCCAAGAAAAAAGACAACAAATGTGGGCGACCTTGGATAATTACAACCCGGCTTCCAACGAAGCTCTGTCTTTTGAACAGTTGCAATAAAACTTTCAGTTTCTTGTAATTATATCGCATATATACATTAAAATGCTGCCCGTGTACGTATATTGCGTTTGAAACCTTGCCCGCGTGTAAAGCTCTGGAGCACTTCTTGCTGGGAATTTTTAAAAAGCCAGTAATTCATCAACACTCATATTACTTTGCCATAGCATTTACCATGGTGTCCTCACCCCCCACTCAATTTCCGCTTGATTTGATGTCGGTTGAGTTCATAGTTTTCCCAGGCCAACGAGATAAATATTCCCGGATGGCTTTTTGCATGCTTGATTTACTGCAAATGTCATAATTATAGTCCCCTGTCTTTGAAGTTTACCTACAAATTGCCCATACCGCGTCCTTTATTTTCGCCAAATAAAAACACAATGGCTTGTTTATTTCACCGAGAACATCGCTGAAACCAAGTCGGAACGTGTTATGAAAGAAAAACGACCGCTCAGTAAATGTTTGCAACGCTTATAATTGGACCAGGAACGCAAAAATTTTGTCGCACGTACATTGCAGTTATACCATGTCCCCCACCCATTTCCACAAAATATAAACCTGTTATAGCCTACATCTATGTCGGGACACTGGGAGGCATTGCTGATAGCTGCCATATAACATGCTCTAACGTTTCAATAAGAATATTTTTATGAAGGCTATGTTTGCAATCGAATGGCATTTACCTTTGCACAGAGAGTTTCCGTAGCGTACCGCCAATTTTCACTAAATTTGGTCTTGGTGGCTTTTATAGTTCTGCCCGGGTAGCGGGCTCAATTCTTCCCCGCTCTTTTGACACGCTCGTAACACTCTAGAGTGCTTGCATAAGTATTTGTCACGAAATTCCTAATTGCCCATCTACTTGGAACTTCGACCTCCACGCCATCTGTTAACCTGTACTTACAGTCAACAAACATAACGAAGCCGCCTCCTTTATTTCATTGCAGACACCAGGCAAACCTAGTGTATCACGCATCAAAAAGTAAAAAGAAGAAAGATGAGGGCTCAATAATTATTCGTAACGCTTCTAAATGAGCCAGAAGCCTGAAAACTATGCGACTCATTGCACTTAATTGCTACTTATTCCTACAAAGTATAAAATATCTGAAGCGCAGAATTGTCTTGGGGCATTGGGAAACCTAGCTAATAGCAGCAGCGTGATACGTTCGAACATTTGCTTACAATTATTTTTAAAGCTGTATTTAATAAACACGCATTCACCATCGCACATAAACTTTGCGTATTATTCCCCCTATGTTCGCAAAACTTGACCTCAGTTGTAGTAAGCATGCCAGCGCAGCCGTTTAACTTTTACACCGCTCGCTAAACAGACAAATAACGCTATGGACCACGTATATACGTATCTTATTGGAAAATACGCATTTATCCGACCCGTTTGAAACATTGCCTACGAAATACCCATACCATATGCCCCTAACTTTCCCCAGATATAAACAAGATGCCTTGTTTAGCTCACCAGGGACTCCGGAGAAACAAACTAAAGATCTCGTATGATGCGCGAAAGCACATGGAAAAACGACAGGTTAGTATATTATCAGCAACACTTGCATTTAAAGCAGGAAAGTGAAAGTTTCGTAACGCATTGCGCTTAAACTTCTCTTTATTTTTACGTAACTTCAACCGTATTTCGTGCTGTTGTGTTAGCTGTCTGGGATACATTTCCATATTAGCGGCAGTATGGCACCCTGGAACGCTTCAATGAGTAACTTCTACAAAGGCTGTAATGAACCTACACACATTAAACATTTATCACGCGTCATTCAGAACATTGCTTCGTACTTCGAATAAATGATTTGATAAAATGTATTTATTAGAATAAATAAAAATGTCGCAGTTTCGCCCGAAAGGCGAAGCATCAATTGCGATAGCAAATTGGTAGAGAGCTATTCGGAGTAGGGATAGTAGAGTAGTTTTATCGGCCGCATAAACTTGGACACATTCGCTTTCTAACTTAATTGACAAGCGTGGTGTCATCGCGCACAAGCAAACATGAATAGATCACACTGAATGACCGCAGACAGCGACTGTCAAAACGCTGGCAGCAAGCGCAGCCGCTGCAGCCAGCGGGCGAAGAAGCTTGCGGTCTATCGCTTCAACGGAAACTGAGCGGCGAATGCACAGCGCATAAAGGTCAGAGCCGTGTGGAGACACGGCCGGACTCGACTGGCGCGCGCGCTCGCTCGCTTCTTAAAAAGCGAGTGCGCGCGCCAGTCGAGCCCGGCCGTGGTGGAGATAAAGAGACGGTGCGGGCGACGGCCAACACAGCCAGTGCAAGCGTATTTGTTGGCAGAGTAGAAGCTGCTCCCCCCGTCCCTCCCGCGCTGCCTCCCCGCTTTTATTGCGATAGCAATTATATGGACACTTCAACCGGATTTCTGCCGTCGGCGTCGCCGTCGTCGTCGCCGTGAGGTTCCCCATAGATAAAATCTTCGCCGCGTGCCGTATGCCCGAGCGGAAGCGTGCAGGGACGCGCGCTATCACGGAGAGCGAACGCACTCAATCTCCCACGCGCAAGCAAGGAAGCGGGAAGCCAGTGCCGGAGGGAGCGGGGGGGGGGGGGGGGCGCACTTCCACTCTGCCAACAACCGCGCTCGTCGCTCGCTCGCACCGTCTCTTATCTCCACACGGCTCTGACCTTTATGCGCCGTGCATTCGCCGCACAGTTTCCGTTGAAGCGACAGACTGCACGTACCTTCGCCCGCTGCGGCATATGCGCTTGCTGCCAGCGTTTTGACAGTCGTTGTCTGCAGTCATTCAGTGTGATCTATTCACGTTTGTTTGTGCGCGCTCACACCACGCTTGTTCATTCAGTTAGTAATAGTCGGGCCACATTTTCCAACGCACGCTACACATGCAATGCTGCCCGGATCGGCAGTGCAGCGCTACAGGTGTGTCCCTTCGCACGCGCTGCCCACGGGAAGCGCTTCTCATCAACACCACCGTTTCACAAGCGCCTTCTCGTGGTCATCGAGTCTCTCTTCATGTCGGTCTACTTACGCCACCAGCACACCTGCTTACTTAATCAGCTCATGTTTACTACAATTCATATTGCTACCAAAGCCGCTCACCTTACTTCGTATGACATTGCTGTGTTGCTATCGCATTCATTGCTTCGCCCTTAGGGCGAAACTGTGACATTTTTTTTTGCTTTCGCGTGGGAGATTGCGTTGCCAGTTCTCCTTGCGCTGGGTTGCAAGATAAGCATTTGGTGCCGTAGCACAGCGTCGGCCCGCCTCCCTCCCCCCCATACCCCCACGGCCTTTTGGGCGACAATCGCGTTTGCTTTCCGCCGTGCGTTGGCTCTCCGTGACAGCGCGCGTCCCCCGCGCGCTTTTACTCGCGCATACGGCGCGCGGCGACGATTTTATCGCCCTTGGAATCTATACGGAACCTCACGGTGACGGCGACGCCGACGGCAGGAATCCCGTTGAAGTGTCCATATAATTGCTATCGCAATAAAACACCGTGCGCGATCGCATAGATTACCCAGGTATACCGGGAGAAAACAACTAAATGCTGTGTATAACGCGTAAAAATTGGGAGAAAGCGACTATTCAGTAATTGTTTTCAGAGCACAGAAGCTACCTACACAGTACAAACTTTCGGTCACATCACCAAAAAGTGGCCCTCATTTTTTCAAAATATGAAATATCTGCTGTTCTTGCTCCTGCCGGGGAAAAAGTAATAGTGTAGCCTTATTTAGAAACAGCCTGAAAATGAAATCGACAAAGTCGGAAGCGACGCATGCCTTAATAAAAAATTCAAGTCATTGGTATCGAAATGGCTCTGCATGCTCCACCAAGGTCGTTTTCACGAAAATATCTACGATAAGTCATGATTACACAATGAAATTCGACAGTTATATCAGAGTCCTTCCATCTTAACAAGGAAGGACTCTGGTTATACCTTGTGGGGATTGAGGGAGGCGCCGGCGCCATTGCGCGGGCTTCACCTGTTCAGCCGTCCCTCGCCTTTTTTTTTTCCCGTCCGTGCCCAACCGGTTCTAGCGGTGGCGCTCCGCACGTAGTGGTTTGCGGTGAGGGCGGGGCGCTGACGTCACTACGCAGCCGCGTCGGCTGCTAGCGGCGGACCGTGGCTCTCCGATCTCCGGGACCGGCGCAAGGTACGTACATGCTTTCCTCTCGTCCGCCGACACCTTTGTGACTAGGACTGGAGCTCGCGCACGGTGCCTTTGCCCGTGCGGGGAGCGCGTACTTCGTGCTGATCCTTTTCCCCACGCTAAGCCGACGAGCGGTGCCATAGTGCTCGCGCGAGATCGTACCCCGCCGAGCCGCACTTGCCGAAAGCCTAAGCCGAAGGAGATTAGCCCGTGCTCTCGCGAGTTGACCCATTGGTTATCGCCAGAGCAAGCAGCATAGCCGCCGAGACTTTTCCTAGCGGCGTGTCCCAGCTTGAGCCTGTGCTCTCGCCGCGACGTGCTATAGGCGCCTGTTATTGTATTTTCGCCCTGGTGCGGGACGCCTTTGGTTCCCCGCTGCGCGGGCGTTTGTGCAGAGCTGGTGCCGACGGATTCAATAAACGGTTTCCGTCAACTCAGGGCTTTACTGTGTTTTTGCGTGCGTCGCTCGGTAGCCCCTTGCGGCCTCTGAGCTCGCGCGCGAGCGGTGCTGGAGGCGACGGCTGACGCGGCCCTGTGGCTCGCCAAGCTTGAACCCGCGGTGGCTGGTCTCGTGTGAGACACCAAGAACCCACAACCTGTAAGATGTTTCATTAGATTTTTGATGGTTATGATACTCAGACTGCAAAATTATGCAGACTATCTCTGGACAGAAATTAAGTAGTTCCAGGAGGAGGAGGAAACAACTTTATTTTGTTAATTTCGCTATGTTGTTATTTAGTGAGGGGTGGTACCATGCAGGTGATGCCTTACAGCCACCTCCTCGGCTCTTTTGATGGCCCGAAGTTGAACCTCCAGATTCGGGTTCATAAGTATCGCTTCCCATGCTTCAGGCGAGGACTGCGGCCAGGAGATCTGGTGGGGGGGGGGGGGGGGATCTTCTCTGCAGTCCCAGAGAATATGATTTAAGGAGGCTAATATGGACCCACATAATGAGCAGTGTGGGTCTGTCAAGTCAGGGTAAAAGTGCGCGACAATTCGCTGTTGAGCCCGATCAGAATCAGCGCACGGAACGCGATTGCTTCTCGGTTGGATGCCTTTTTTTTATATTGGCTGTCAAGTTATGGGTGCGGCCCTTACACGGGTGCGATCCTTACACGGATTTACACGGTTAGAATCTTCCTTCGTGTAATTGTTCCGCTATCACTGATACTGCTTCGCCTTCCCGGCAAAACTGCACTCTTTATTTTTTTAGTACTTTGAGTCCGAGTAAAAGCGCTGCTGCGCTTATACTCGGACTTCTATTTATTCTGATTTTGAGTGAAATCGGCTTGGCATCATTTCGGTTACTGAGTGAATTCTATATACAAGGTGTTTCAGCGAACAGTTTCCAAAATGTTTGAAGGTGGCCTGTGGCAGATAGTACAATTCTAGTTCATGAGCTCGTCTAAGAGGCGGGCATTACTTGCACAAAAATTGAAATGCATAATCGACTAATTAGCAAAATTAACCAATTATGTTTTCAGCTAATTACCTTATGGCCCATGTTGCAATTTACAAATTCTAGCTGTGGAATGAGGATCCACTTGGAACTAAATCTCAGGCGGACACCAGTGTCGAGATATTAATTCTCTAACTTTGCGGAGAAATACATTGGCGTGCCAGTCACTTTCTTAACAAAACAAAAGTATACGGGTGTTCTAGCATTTCGCACCATCGAAATGCAGCCGCCGTGGCCGTGATTTGATCCCGCGACCTCATGCTTAGCAGTCCAACACCATAGCCACTAAACAACCACGGCGGGTAAGCGCAAAAGTAACTGGAACAGCAATGCATTTCTCCGCAATGTTAGGGAGTTAATATCTCAAAACTGGTGCCATCCTGAGAATTAGTTCCTAGTGCATCCGCCTTGCGAATTCCACGGCTAGACTTTGTAAATTGCAAATTCTAGCAATTTACACGGGCCATAGGTTAATATGTTAAAAACCTAATTGGTAATTTTATATTAGTCGATTATGCATTTCAATTTTTTGTGCAAGTAATGTCCACCTATTCGAGTAGACCAGCTCATGAACTAGAATTGTGCTATCTGCCACAGGCAACCTTTAAAAATGTTTTGAAGTGCTTGCTGAAACATTCCGTATTTATGGCCTCTGCATGAAGGATGTGATGTTTCCATCCCTAATGCGTAAATGTTGTAAATAATTAAAAGAGCTTTTTTTCTTTTATTTTGTTGCCAGTCGTTAGGATTGCTTACTGGAAAGAGAATAAATATTGAGACACATATCACTCACGTGCTTTTCACATGCCGTTGATAAAAGTCCGCAGGTTTTTTTTTTTTCAGGGTCAAAAAAGCACGCAAAGTAATTTGAAGTGAGGTGAACATACATCAACATATTCATTCTCTAGGTATAGGCTATCCATTTAGTTGGCTACCTCTCTCTCTTTAAAAAATATAATAAGCTTTGTCCTTTGTATATATTTTAATATATTGTGTCTGTACGGATGAGATAGTCGCCGCTGGTGCTTCTAATGCGCTTGTCCTCCTATTGTCAGGATTTGCCGAAATAAAGCGTAAGTATAAATTAAAAGCCGTGCACGTCCGCGCCAACAATGGTGCCGTACGTAAGCTTTTAGCCACAACAAAAGTGAAAATGTGGAGGCAACGCAAGTGAATCCTCAAATTATGTGGGTAACAGAACTCTGGTAATGACATTTTAGGGGCGGGCGAGGAGGGGGGGGGGGGTTAAGCCCCTCCGGGGGCTTAACCGGAGCCCCCCCGGGGGCTTAACCGGGGGCTCGAGCTCCGGAGCCCCCCCGTATGTCGGCGCTTTTGGGGGTTGTGGGCTCGATTCTCACCGCCGCCGGGCACCCACTGGTGCAAATGAGCACAAGTGTAGCCCAGCCTGGCGTTCGGCTTTCTTCAGGGGTTGTACGCTTGAGACAGGAGCCTGCACCCTAAATTCCCGTCGACACCCTAGTGCGCACGAAAAAAAGGAGGAAGGGGGGGGGGGGGGCGTTTGGGCCGCTCCCATGGCGATCTTTTCCCATGTGGCGCCCCAAATGCATCTATTGAGATGGGGACGCATTCGGGTTGGGGACGAACACTCTTTTTCATCGGTCCTCTTCATCTAATTATAATGTTTGAGAAGTATATTAATTAATGACGACTATAACTATGTAATTAGGCCGACTTCAAAAATAATCTGAATATCTCCAAACGACGACAAACAACATTACTTTGGTTCTGTCCAGCTACGTGGCATTTGCATATATTTAAATCTTGATGCATGATAGTTGGGACGCCCTGTAGTGGTCCTCCCGAAAATACGAAACAAAATCGCACCCCTGGCATGATTCTCTACCACGCACAATGGACAAAGCAACGCCTCCGTCCGCCGAGCAATACCCGCGTCGCTTTCCTGCAAGACCTTCCACTCGGCTTCACATCTGTGCGGGCCGGAATCGCCATTCAATGTGCGTCTTCATCACGCTGCCATCGTTGAGGCATCGGGTGCGTTCGCTGCTTCTTGCACGTGCGCGGCCCGCCTGGTTTCAAGTGCCGCGGTGGCTGTATTTCGATGGGGGCGAAATGCTAGAACATCCGTATACTTAGATTTAGGTGCACGTTAAAGAACGCCAGGTAGTCTAAATTATTCCAGAGTCCTCCACCACGTCGTACCTCATAGTCAGATCGTGGTTGTGGCACGTAAAACCCCCAAATTTATATATCTATTCATACATTTGTGCTTAAATGCATAAAACAACGTTTTGTTAAGAAAGTGACTGACACGCCAATGCATTTCTCCGCAAAATTAGAGAATTAATATCTCGACACTGGTGTCAGCCTGATAATTAGTTCCAAGTGGATCCGAACTCCACGGCTAGAATTTGTAAATTGCAACATGGGCCATAAGGTAATTAGCTAAAAACTTAATTGGTTAATTTTCTTAATTAGTTGATTATGCATTTCAATTTTTTGGGCAAGTAATGCCCACCTCTTCGAGTAGACGAGCTCATGAACTAGAATTGTACTATCTGCCACAGGCCACCTTTAAAAATTTTGGAAACTGTTCGCTGAAACACCTTGTATATAGAATTCACTCAGTAACCAAAATGATGCCAAGCCGGATTCACTCAAAATCAGAATAAATAGAAGTCTAGAAGTCATGCGCAGCAGCGCTTATACTCGGGCTCAAAGTACTAAAAAAAAGAGTGCAGTTTGGCCGGAAAGGCGAAGCAGTATTAGTGATAGAGAAGTAGAAGACAATTACACGAAGGAAGATCCTTACCGCGTAAATCCGCGTAAGGATCGCACCCGTGTAAGGGCCGCACCCCCATCTTGACAGCTAATATTTAAAAAAGAAGACATCCAACCGAGAAGCAATCGCGTTCCGTGCGCTGATTCTGATAGGGCTCAACAGCGAATTGTCGCGCGCAGCGTACTTTCGCACGTCGCTACTGGATGTCGAGAGGAGGCGATCGCGGAGGTTTAAGGAGGATTTCATACCCGTAGTTGGAAAAATGAGGCCAAATGGCCCGGCCCCATGAAAGGCCCGTCAAAATCGCGACAGAAAAGTGCGGCCCTTACACGAGTCGATACGTTAGTTTTAGTGCCATATAAACTGTAGTAAACATTCACCCAAAATTAAAATAGGAAGCATAGTGTAATGCACGGACCATCTAAACCTGTAAATACCCCACTGGATGACCTCGAGCACTCGCTTTCACAACGCAAGCAATGCGAAGAACGCCGGCAGCGGAGGTGAACGGTTCGTACAGCCGCGCGATTCACCGCAACTCGGAAAATTAGATTTATCATCATTATCTGCCAATTTTTATGTCCACTACAGACATCCTCTGTCAGTGATCTGCAATGACCTCTGTCTCTTAACTCTGCAACACTAGTGGCGCAGAAAGACAGCCCGGCAAGGAAGACAGTGCGCATGAAGTTAGCATGCAGCCATCCCTCCTCTCCCTTTATCATTGCACCCACCAATCATCATCATCATCAGCTATAGTTATGTCCACTGCAGGACGAAGGCCTCTCCCTGCGATCTCCAATTACCCCTGTCTTGCTCTAACTGATTCCAACTTGCACCTGCAAACATTCTAACTTCATCATCCCGCCTAGTTTTCTGTCGTCCTTCTCTTGGTATCCATTCTGTAACTCTAATGGTCCACCGGTTATCCATCCTATACGCATTACATGGCCTGCCCAGCTCCACTTTTTCCGCTTAGTGTCAACTAGAATATTGGTTATCCCCGTTTGTTCTCTGAACCACACCGCTCTCTTCCTGTCTCTTAACGTTAGTCCTATACCATTTTTCGTTCCATCGCTCTTTGTGCGGTCCTTAACTTGTTCTCGAGCTTCTTTGTTAACCTCCAAGTTTCTGCCCCATACGTTAGCAGCGGTAGAATGCAATGATTGTACACTTTTCTTTTCAATGACAGTGGTATGCTCCCAGTCAGGATTGGGTAATGCCTGCCGTATGCACTCCAACCCAATCTTATACTTCTGTAAATTTCTTTCTCATAATCAGGGTCCCCTGTGAGTAACTGACTGTTGTATTCCGCACCAATGCAAAATGGCGCGAAGAAAAAGACACCGGGCGAAGGCGAGCCCGAAACTACTGTCGTAACGGCGAAACAACAAAGAGAGCTTTTATTTCCGGTCAGGGCCTTATATACCCTACGCCCGTCAAGCCCAAGGTTGACTACACTAGTACTATCGTGTAGAGGTTGCCAACCCGCAAACTGAACACAGCTGAACACATGCAAACATAACACTGACCTAGATAAACGTACTCCTTTGCAGACTCTAGAGGCTGACTGGCGATTATGAATTCTTTTTCCCTTGCCAAGCTATTGAACATTATCTTTGTCTTCTGCATATTAATCTTCAAGCCTACTCTTACACTTTCCAGGGCAGTAGCGCACCCAGGATCTCTGCCAGGGGGGGGGGGGGGGGTTGACAGTTTGCCAATACCATCTAAACAGCACTAATTTCGATTTCTTCACGGCAAATTGTAAAAAAAAAATGCGCTTTTTGCGAGTGTGCAGACGATTGCGCGTCTTACATCTTAGTTGCAGTACTCAAATGCCTAAGGAAAGAAAAGGGGTTAAACAAAAGGGGGGGTTAAGTCGGCCTCAGGGGGGGGGGGGGGGGGTTACAACCCCCGAATCCTCCCCCCGTCGGTGCGCCACTGTTCCAGGGTAAGGTGCACCCACTAATCTTCATCATCAACCTATATAGGCACCCACTAATGATTATACCAACAATTAGATATGGCACGCGGGCCGCATAAGCGCCAACCACGCACAGTCATTCACAGCTACGGCAGGGCTAGAGGAGAAGACGCATGTTCTCCTTCCCATTCGCGTTTGATTACGTGACCTACAACTAACCCGAATATTGAGCGCGTGGGAAGATAATGTCCATCAAGTGGCCATCGTTTTCGGCTCACTGTTACGTGCTTTTTCCCGCACCCACAGTGTATGGGTCGCTCATTTATATGGCTTTTGGATTGAATGCGGAACATCACGGCGACGACAACAGCGCAAATTTGCCAGGAGTGCCGATATACGTGCTGTCGCCATAAAACGCGAAATAGAAAATTGTCAGCAAAGGGCAAAATTGTTAGCAATATATATATATATACATGGGTGGGTTTTCGAAAGCTAGTCGGGCCCCCGGAAAAATGAAAACCTTCCGCCTCTGCTCTAGACCCCAACAAACTGTTGACATTGCAGAAGGATCAGGGGCACCAGATGCCACACGTTGCCAACAATAACAGAAGTGTCCTCTCAGTACGACGGCAGCCTTATAAGTGGCTTGTGAAGAACCTCACAGATAGACCTCGCCATCAGACAAGCCACACGAAAGCAAGCAGTGTGTCAGTTGCCCGTCGCTGACGACACAATATTGCCAAACAGGTACCAGGAGTATTCCTGATGCTACATAATCAGCTGTCGCAGCCGCATATGAAAGACCGAAGCCAGTCACTCCTGAGTCCTATAGGTAAACTTGGGCTACCCCTCGATGACGACTCCGACGACGACGGAGAGCGTCACCGAAAGCGCAGCTGCAACAAGGAAAACGTCAGTGCGCAAGCCAACAAAACCCAATTAAGGCGCATATTCGACTAATACGGCGAAGAAAGAAACGTCGCCGACCACATCTTCAGCACCACCTATCGGGACTGCTCCCACCCCGAAGGATTCCTGCGACAGCGCAGTGCACAACGCGGGCAGACGTGCGGACCAACAAGGACTTCGCCTCGACTGCTCAGTCCACCGAACAACGTTCGAGCAGGAGACGCCGCGGGTCTGCAAGTCGCGACAAGTACATCCGCATTCCCATTGCTGCGATGTGCCCAAACCTTCCTTCCGCGGGGCGTGCATATGTCGTCCAGAGTCCAACAGCCAAACTCAGCCACCTGAGCTGTTCTGGACACCACCGTACGGCCGCACATTTCTCCGAAGTTGTATTGAGTTTAGGGACAGAACATTGTACTAACTTCATCTTCTGATATTTTTATTCAGCGTCTTCGCCTTGCTCCCTCTCATGTTGTTTGTTACGCGCGCTTTTTCTTTCTTTTTTTTTTGGGGGGGGGGGGGGAGGTATATATTGTCACGCGCTAAGTCAAGAGCAAACAACACTACCAGCAGCCAGACACGAAGAATGCCAGACACGAATGGATGGTGATGATGATGATGATGATGATGATGATGATGATGATGATGATGCCTCAACACTTGGCACAACCCACTGAGGGGGATAGGCCACGAACCGGGTGGTATTATGATAGAAATGTAAAATAAATTAATTTATAAATACATAAGTATAAGAATAAAAATAAATGACTAATTGAAAATGAGAAATAAAGCAATAATAAAAGAATTAAGTAGTCTATACTAAGTTAGTCAGCCTTGCCTGAATAGGAATAGTAATATGAATTTAATAATAAATTAAATACAGCAAAGTAAATACGTAGATTTTGAATAGTAATAATAATAATAATAATAATAATAATAATATAATTGTGGTTTTGTGACTTTACTTTTTGAGTTTGCTAAAGCTATAATTTAATGAAGGATAAATAAATCAATCACGTAAAAATGGGAAAATATTAATAAGGCAATCTTTTTTTGTCACATAGAAAATTATAAATGGCTCGGCAAACATTCCCGTGGCCATATCCTAACACCGTGGCTCCAAGTGAGAGTAAAACTGAACTGCTTAACGGCAGTCCTAGATTACGAAGTGGGATTTCTAAACATCGTTGTCGATGATTAGAAAACCGCCGACAGGATAATAAAAAGTGATCGATAGATTCTGGTTCATTGCAGAGGTAGCATAATGGTGATGCCGCCAAACCACATCTGTGCAAGTAAAAATTTAGTTGTGAAATACGGCAACGCAGTCTTGTAAATGTTACTCCGAATTGCCGGTTGGGACACCACTGTCGATTCCAAGAATAATTTATGGCGAATTCCATTGGGAGAACAGGAGCAGGGCGCCGCGCAGTGCGGAGGCGGGCGACAGCGCAGTGAGAGCAGGCACACTCGACCCGCCACTGGAATACGGCGTGCATTCGGAGAGCAGGTGGGAGGGGGACGTGTGAGGAGAAATGCACCATGTGACTAAAGCAATCGACGTCCCATTCTCTTCAGGTGAGCGGCAAAACACGCGTGATCGTCTTGTAATCTGTCGGGCGTAACCATGTCACCGTTTGCGGCCACGTACTACATACTTTTGTGCAGCGCCGACGCATCCCACAAATTGTCCGCCTGCGAAGATCATCTGAAACTGCAACTTGAATCTGAAGTTGAGCTCCAGCAGGTTTCACTGCTGTCACCGTCGAGCGTCTCAGGCACTTCAGCAAGGCGACGACGCTTTGCTGCCGCTGTCCCCCGCGCATCCAACGAGAAGCAAGGCGGACTAGAAATGCCAGGATCTGTCGCTAAATCGCTGCGAAGCTCGCTCGTATCACCGACGTCAAAATCAGTGATGCCAAAACGCCAACTACACTTGCTGCCGCCATTGCCGCCGCGCGCGCCGGCTGAAGCAAAATAAAAAAGAAATGAGGAGGATATGACGGTTTAAGTGACGTGACTTCCTCCGTACTCCGCTTTTCAGGCGAGAGCAGTCCGGACTGCTCCCGGCTGCTCTCGGCGCAGCGAAACTGCTCTTGTTCTACCACTGGATGACGGCGCTCCCACTCCTGTTCGACCACTGAAACACGTCGCCTCTGGAACGAGCACTTTCAGCGTGCTTTTGAGTGCTCCTGTTCTCCCAATGGAATTCGCCATTAGATGCATAAAGTCTGTTGATTTTGCTAGTGCGAGGCTTTTCTTGTCTTCAGCCAAAGAAAACTGCCTATATCTGGCTGCAGTGATATACGCAGTTGCCGGCAGCACAGATATCGCCTGACCCTTTAAAGAAGCTCGTGCTAAAGAATCAGCTATTTTATTAAGTTGGATGTCTCGGTGGCCTGGTACCCATACTAAATGAACTAACTTTAAGTGGGGAGGAGCTAATGTATAAAACCTGTTTAAAGCTGTCAAATTTGTAGATGCGATAAGCGCGCTGCATACAGAAAGTGAATCTGTGACAATAATAACTTTTGTAACATGTAGCGGTAACTTTCGCAATGCAATAATTATCGCCAGAAGTTCGGCCTGAAAAACTGATGTGTAATCTGACAGGCGAAGTGAAAAAGACCAATCGAGGGATGGTGAGTATATTCCCACGCCTGCCTTCTCTTCACACGATGAAGCATCAGTCGTTATACATTTATTGGGAAATGGGCCAAATAATCTTGCAAAATGACATTCAAATATGTTGGTGGCAGCAGTTTTGCGTTATTGGGGAAAATATCCGCAAATTCTATTTTAAAGGACAATGTGGACCTATCAAACGGAATGATTTCCCTAATGCGAACATTTAAAGGTGCTAATTGTGCCTGCACAAATACAACCTGTGGGGTATGTAACCGAGGCCACGTGATCTCAAAAAATGAATTTGGTTCACTAATAAATATATATTCTGTACGTCTAAGAGGCGATTCATAAGCCCTTAAGTAGGTTTGAACCGTAAGCATACAGAATCTCGTGTGAAGAGAAGGTAAGAGCGCTTCCTGGTATAACACATTATTAGCAACGAATTTAGGCAGGCCTAAACATAGTCGAAGAGCTTCTCTCTCTAAAAGAACAAGTGGTCTTATTTTATATTTTGCACCTCCGGAAAACAAAACACATCCAAGTTCTAGAATCGGTCGTACATACATACGGTAGATCATAATGTGTCACTTCGCATACCAGAACGCCGGTTACTGATTCTACGTAATAAACCTACAGCTCGTGTCCCTTTCGTTGCAATATTTTCTATGTGAGAACGCCAGCTAAGTTTTTCATCATATGTGATACCCAGGTACTTAAGTGACTCTACTTGTGGAATTGTTCTCTGATCATATACTAATGATAAATGTGTCGGCCCGGAAAGCGGAAAGACAAGGACTGCACTTTTGTTTACGTTTAGAGACAGGTGAAGAGTGTGAAGCCACGTCTCTAGCATACTGAGGTATGTTTGCAAGGACAGGTGAAGGGAATTGATGTCTCTTGCTGTCACGAAAATGCAATGTCGTCTGCATAGACATAGAGATGAACTTCCCGGCTCAGTGGAATTGAACTCATCAACAGGTTAAATAGGACAGGAGACAGAACAGCCCCCTGGGGCACCCCTCTTGTCTGATCGAATTTTGTTGAAGAAACGCCGTTTTGAAAACAATAAAATTTTCTGTTTCCTAAAAATGCAAAAATCCATGTCGTTATATATCTCGGAAAATTGTAGGACTGTAATCTGTCCAGTAGTAGTGGGTACTCGACACTGCCATAAGCTTTCGCTACGTCAAGAGTCACTAAAGCACTCAATTCTTTTCTATTTCGAACAAGTTGGATACGGCTTTCCAAGTCTACATGCGCACACCAAATAGAGAGACCAGGCCGGAAACCTATTTGACTTGGGCTCAGCAACGAATTTTTAGATATATAATCTATCATGCGATCATATAGAACTCTTTCAATAAGTTTTACCATATTTGAGGTAAGAGAAATAGGTCGAATATTGTCAAGATTGTAGCCAGCTCCTTGTTTTTTAAGTAGCGGAATTATTTTGTCTGTCCTCCATTCTTGAGGAATCCAAGCATTTTTTAGAGAATAATTCACGGTGTTTAGAAGTTCCTCAGGAGACATTGCAAACAAAATTTTTAGCATGGCATTGGAAATGCCACCAGGACCTGGTGCTGAGGCAGGCAAAGATCTAACGATATTGGAAAGCTCCGACACTGTGACTTCCACAAAGTCATCCGCGATGGGAGGTCTTAATTGTCGATTCGGCAAACGTGATGTTAAGCGTTGAGCTAATCCCTTTCCTATGAATTCTAATGAAGCAGATATCTCGCGTGGTGAAAGAATTATCGATGTAGTATTCGCTGATGTCGGTATTAACTTTATATACCGAAGGAATCTGAACAGTGCTTTTTGTTGTTAGGCATGGAGAGGAATTCATGATGTTTTTTATCATATTCGTCGTTGGCATTCGATACAGTTTTCTTGAATGTGGCAGCTGCAAACTTATAATCGCTCCAGTTACTCGGAGACTGATTGTAAAGTAGTTTTTTCCAAGCGGCTTTTCGTCTTCTATAATCCCGCGTGCACTCCGAATTCCACCAAGGAGAGTGAGTACGTTTATCTTTGTTAAAATTGAACTGAGATCTTTTATATGAACTTTTTAATAGCGCGCAAAGACTCATGGCTTTGATGTCACCCGGCACCGTTATCTGGGAGTTGAGGGTCGCTTTTAATACACTCTGAAATTTCTGGTAATTGACCAAAATTCGCGCCGGAGACTCTAAAGAAGTAAGAGGGCACACAATATCAAATCTAATGGGTAGATGGTCACTGTTTGAAGCAGAGTCGACTAGAGCTCTGCACGGGCCCGGGCCGGCCCGAAAGCCCGGGCCGGGCCGTCCGAAGCGTTTTTTTGGCGGGCTCGGGCCGGGCCCGGGCTTAAAGCCACGGGCTCGGGCCGTGCTCGGGCTTGAGGCCGCGGGCCCGGGCCGGACTCAGGCTTGAAGCCACGGGCCCGGGCCAGACTCGGGCCCGCTCATTAAATGATTTAAGTAGGCCTTCGAGCAACTGTTATGCATTGCATGGTTCAATGCATTCTGTGCCAAGCTGAAGTCACGTGAAAAATGCTGTCATCATCATCATCAGCCTATATTTATGACCACTGCAGGACGAAGGCCTCTCCCTGCGATCTCCAATTACCCCTGTCTTGTGCTAGCTGCTTCCAACTTGCTCCTGCAGATTTGCTAACTTTATCACCCCACCTAGTTTTCTGCCGTCCTAGACTGCGCTTCCCTTTTCTTCGTATCCATTCTGTAGCTCTAATGGTCCATCGGTTATCCATCCTACGTATTACATGGCCTGCCCAGCTTCATTTTTTCCGCTTAATGTCAACTAGAATATCGGTTATCCCCGTTCTCTGATCCACACCGCTCTCTTGACTGTATATCTTATCGGATGACTGTATATCTTATCGAAGAAAATAGTAAAACAGATGATGTTCTCATTTTAACAGCCGAGCTGTTTCAGCCGGGCGCAATGTGTCTGCTGAATCCAAAAAAAGTGTGCCGATCCTGGTAGCAGTGTAGAAAGGGTCCAAGCGCAATGGCACATACACCTGTGAACTAGCGAAGCTGAGCCTGGATAAGTCTAGCTAAGAATAGTGGGGACTAATTGCCTATCGATAGGCAATTGATAGCCAATCAATAGCTAGTCGATAATTGATCAATAACCAATAAATTCCGGAAACTTTTGTAGGTGACTTGGTAGTGCTTAGCCTAGCCCAAATACGTGGCCAATATCTTGCGATAGAAAATCGAAAGCCAGTAAATAGCTAATCGATAATCAATCAATTATAAATAAATTACGGGGAATGCTGGGGATGACTTGGTAGTGCTTAGTCTAGCCCAAAAGCCAGGACTAGCTAGGTGCCCATCAGGTCCGCTGTCTCTTTAGCATTGCGCCGGCAGTGCTACGCTATTTTTATTTTCCACAAAAACAAACATTGTTTCCGCGTAAGGAAAAATAAATTATACAAAGAACCACTCCTTAAACCATTTCCATGTTACCGCTTTTGCGATTGCACTATTACCAGTGTCGATACTATTGCATTATTTTAGCGCTAAGGCCAGTTACTTTTGTGCTTCAATGCATAAAACAGCTTTTTCCTCAAAAAGTTAACTGGAACGCCCATTCATTTCGTCGGACACTTTGAAAATTAATATGTCGAAACTGGTTCAGTCCTGAGAATTCATTCTAAGTGGATACGCCTTGCGAACTCAGCGGCTATAATTCGTAGATTGAAAGATGTGCCGTAAAATGAATAATTAAAAAGTTCATTAGCGTAATTATGTTAAATAATAAATTACGCGATTTGACCATCCATTAGGCCAGCCGCGTCAGAATTAGCTTGAAACTACATAAAACAATTATCCTCCTTAGAGCGTCGTCGCATTATAGCGAACACAAGAAATCCTGAGATATGGTCAATTCCATACTTCAGAACACTCGATGAACATCAGTCATTAATACATAACCTACCATTCACTTTGAACAAATACAAAAATGTCGATCATTTCAGTAAGAAAGAACTCAGCCCATACGTTGGTAGCTTGTAATATATCTGATGTGATTATTATTCTGCCTTCGTGTATGGCTCTGAGTATATAATGTACATCCTGTTTCGTTTTATTAGCAAATGTTAATCTTGTAAAATTCAGTCTCATGCTATGTTGTATAGCTGGTGTTGCCTTGTTTTGTATAGCTAGTATTGCTATTGTATATTTTATATAGGCTGATGATGATGGTTATTGCTATTGTAGTGTGGTTTAAAATGCATTCTGTTAAAACTTTTCCCAATTCTCTTAACTCGCCGTGACGGAAATATTCTGTTTTTCCGTTCATAACTATTTCGGCCGTGAGGAATTCCAGCGACAGCAGGAAATATATGTGAATTATTGTACATGTACGCACACTGTTTGCTGACTTACTATTGCCTTGCCTGGTGTTTTGGGTCACGTCAAGCTACGTACGTAGCTTTTATTCCAAAATGACCGTCAAGCATGTAAATTGGAGAATAAATTGATTTGATTCGATTGATTTCGTCGGACACTGAAAATTATTATCTCGAAACTGGTTCAGTCCTGAGAATTCGTTCCAAGTGGATACGCCTGCGAACTCAGCGGCTATAATTCGTAGATTGAAAGATGTGCCGTAAAATAATTAATGAAAAAGTTAATTAGCGTAATTATGTTAATTCTTCAATTAGGCGTTCTGTTTTCTCCTGGAAGTAATGACCGCCTCATCGAGTAGTTTAGATTAAGGATTTTTATAATTGTGCAATCTGCAACAGGCAATTTTTAAAAATTTGGTTCAGCTAAAATGAAACACCCTGTATATTTGCATACTAAATGACATCATAGAACCATATCGTACAAATCAAGGTAAGTTCATGGGCACCAGCGGAAAAATAGCAGCACAGGCAATGGGCCGGATTACTGATGTTCCCGTGGGAGAAACAAAGATTTCGGCCTTTTATTGCTTATATACTGCAGCTGATTAAACCTCGAGAACGTGAGGCTGAAAGATACGGTACAATCTGTAAGTAAAAAAAAGGATTTTTTTTTCTCTTACAGGCCGGGCCTGGTCATGCACACGCGGGCCCTAGCTAAGCTTAGTAATGAACGCCCGGGCCCGGGCCGCTCCCGGGCTCAATAGCACGGGCCCGGGCTTGGAACCACGGGCCCGGGCCGGGCCTGGGCTGGTCTCGGTCATGTACGCCCGGGCCCTGGCCGGGCTCGAGCTCTGTATTACGGGCCCGGGCTGGGCTCGGGCCTTGTAAAGCGGGCCTGGGCCGGGCTCGGGCCGAAAAATCCGGCCCGTGCAGTGCTCTAGAGTCGACTGTAGACCAAGAAGTGACGGACATCCCCGAACTGGGAAATGTTAGATCCAATGCTGATTTATAACGGCCTTGAATAAACGTAACTGTTTTCGTGTTTAAGCAACAAAAATTTTGATTAATTGCCCAGTCCGATAATCTTTTTCCACATGAGTCTGTTCGGAAACCCCAAGCCACATGGTGTGAATTAAAGTCTCCCGCTATCACAATTTCTTTCCTACAAGATTTGACAACGCTATTAAGGTATCGAATATCTTGAACACCTGCGGGAAAATATGTATTAACTAAAGAAAACGGAGAACAACTAGGAATAGTTACATCTATTGCTAGTATCTCGCACTCCGTAGACATATACTGATATGATAGTGTTGCTTTCTGGCATATTTTATTTGTTATCAGGAAAGCGAGGCCTCCGCCT